>NC_064602.1:51672068-51774568 GCF_943734735.2 Anopheles gambiae
TAAACTAATTTTATGTGCATATGCTTGTTCTAATTTTGTTGCTATGATTGTGTGGATCTCTCCAAAAATATTCCTTGAGCAGTTTAGGAAGAATTTTATTTCCTCGCTTGAAATTGTATGCTCCAAAATAGCCAAATTATCTGTTATATTTTTATAGATTGATTTAGTCTGCTCTAATTTGTTAAGCAGTGTATCCTTTTTATATCTCCTATTTGGGGCCTTTTTTAAATTTCTTAAGACATTATTAAGGTTCTTGATATATAATTCTATTTCTTCTCTTATTACTGATGCTGACATTTCCCAGTCATTTTTTTTGATGACGGTTGAGTACGTTTGCGACTCATTTTAGTATTACTTATTATTGATATGTCATTATTACTAACAATATATTGTTATATTGTCATTAACCTGTATATATTACTCTACTGTTATTATACATTTGTTGTTATACTGTATATTAGTGTATATTTGTATTTATATATTTTATAGTAAATATTGTTCACTTACAGTACCTTTATTATGCATCGATGTATTCAGGAATGCTTCTTAGAGTCAGGAAAAATTTTTTTTCGCATTTCCGTTGCAGTCAGGAATGGTTCAAAACTTCCGTTGCAGTCAGGAATGGTTTGGAACTTCCGTTGCAGTCAGGAATGGTTTAAAACTTCCGTTGCAGTCGGGAATGGTTTGAAACTTCCGTTGCAGTCGGGAATTGTTTCATCATATTTGTCACTCATTACAACTTTGACACTTTTCATCACATCACTTTTCGCTTTAAATGTTTAAATGTTTTGCGTACTTGTTCTTAGGTTCACTGCACGTATTGCTTGCCTGCTCATTGCTGCCTTGTACTCTTTCCAGAGTATTATTACGAGCTTAACAACAACGAGTGCAAGTATTAGCCAGAGCTTCCAATCATGCTCTTCGTGATCATGGCTATGTTTTTCAAGCGTGTTAATTACGTTAACTTGGGCATCACCTGTAACGGCGGTGTGCCTGTTATATGACCGACACATTTTAAACGTCAGGGAACCGTTTTCTGACACGATCACTGTTTTTGATTTCATCCCCTTCACAGATAACTATTTTTCACAGGTTTTCAACATTGTTTTTCAAGATAACTATTTTTCACAAATTTTCCACATCGAAATAAAAGTTTATCGTCATACTTATTTCTTGGATGACGTCCGTAGTGGCTTCTTCTATATCAAAGTCTGATAAGTACTGTCGCCACCGCTCTTTTTCACTCGCGTCACTAATTTCTTGGATTCTTACCAATATTTCGTTCAATTGGTTCTCCATTTCTGCGCGCGTCATTTTCATTCACTAAGTTTTTACACGTCTTTTTATTCACATCTATATTGTTTTTTTTTTTGTTTTTAATTATAATCACTATTCTTCCATTGACATGTTCTTAGCGTTACCATTTATCAATTTCACAACACTTGACCACAGTAAATGTGCTCGCACTAGCTGGTGTTGCACTTCTTCTAGTGGCAAGTTATTATCCATGCAGCTTACCAATATTGAGATTGCGGTTTCGTGGAGCTCATCTTTAACCTCCTCTTCGAGCTCAGATTTATCGATTCTATTCTTTACTATGTGAAGTAACCAATTGATACTTTTGACTAAATCTGACTCGATAGAGTCACTCATTATGTATGGGGTTTTTTTTTTTTGCACTTTTCCCCTATACTCAGATTTAAAATTAGCGAACAACATATATTCAACTCAGCTATGCTATAAAATTTTCGATTATTGAGGAGAGCACATTGCGTACTGTTTCAATGTGTTTCAAACGTAACACTTTTCACTGTGATCACTGTTTCACTGTTCTACAACATCACGTTTACGTGTACACACTGTCACGGTCGCCATGTAATAACTCGGACCTTTGTGATATTATGCTCAACACTGAACAGAACCTTCTTGTTTGTTTCTTAGTTCATCACTGTCCTGGTTTCGGACACGATGCGTTCTATTTATTAATTTCATTAGTTTCACGTTAGGCGAGATACCTGAAGCCGTTTTGCCAAAGTTGCATTTTGTTGTGGGAACCGAAATTAGACCTGTCTAGACGGTATGGAATGTTCGTCACAGGAAAATGCCTGCTCCCTGAATTGAGAAAGTTGAGACGATGGCAGCGTTCGGAACAGCAGTAACTATCGGCGAAGCTCCCACCGACGTCTCGCCTGGAATGGGGGCGGTACAAACTGCGGCTCCCCGAAGTTACACTGATGGAGTTTGGTAAGTGGATTGCAGAAGTAGGTGCAGGTGCAAAGCTAGAGGTGAGTCTCACTGCTAATTCCGACTATACTAACCGCGAAAGTACCAGCCGATCACAACCGCCGAGAAGGACACGCGTATATATATTAACACGCGGGGGTACAGTATCGGACATTAGGATAGGACCCTGGTTTTTTCAACGCACCGTGCACTTGTTTTGCCACGTTACTTGTGTTTGGATGTGTGTGTGTGTGTGTGTGTGCGTAAGTTTGTGTGTGTGTGTGTGTGTGTGTGTGTGTGTGTGTGTGTGTGTGAGTGGGAGAAAGAGAGTGTGCTTTTTAATGTGTATTTGCAAATGCTCGGGTTTGTGTCTGAAAAACGTAGCTTGCCATTATGTCATATTGCGTTGAAAGTATTCTGATAATGTGTGTTATCATGTGAAACATCGTGCGTTTACACTTGGATAAAAGCTAAAGTTTGAATCGACAGTAGCTCTTGTTCCTCGGACGACAACGCAGGTGTGCTGATTGATGAATGTGCATGCGCAGCGATGCAAAATGGACACGCGCACAATAGCAATGAACTCGGCATTCCCTCACAGGTGTTTCTCCAGTGCACGCCATTGAAAGGCCTTCGTGCATCTCTGCGTTGAACGTTGTGTGCGCATGGGAAACTTTGTACGTGCATTGAGCAGGCGCGCAGTTGTTCTTTTCAATGGGCGTTTTGTTTCATGAGCGCGGCAGTATTTTGTTCTCGACTTGAATGGGTAGACACTCACCTGCTGATGATATTCATCACGTGTAGAAGCAGAACGCAGGCTGAGCACAGGATCAGCCGTGTCCATGTTTTTAACCAGCGCGTTCTTGACGGTCCAAGCAAGCAATTTTAGTAACAATGGGACGAGGTAAACGTTGTACCGATTATCAGCGCCATATGATAAAGCGAATGGCTGTTGCTGGCATTACGCGCAAAACGATCGAGTTCGTAATGGAACGATCGCGCACTTTTGTGGCAAAAGTGCTTCGGACAACCGAAACGTGCTTAGACAACCGAAACGCGCTTGGACAACCGAAACGCGCTAGTCAACCAGACGTCCTCAGAAGACCACGGCGAAAGAAGACCGTAAAATTGTTATTATATCGAAAAAAACACTGATCACGAGGGCGGTGGTCCTGCTTATTCATCAAAAACCTAACCCAAAACACAAAAAAACTACTAACAAATCTATCCGAAACGACATACTTGTGAAACAAACACACACACCAATACACATTCAAACATACACACAAACACACACATGCACACACACACACACACACACACACACACACACACACACACACACACACACACACACACACACACACACACACACACACACACACACACACACACACACACACACACACACACACACACACACACACACACACACACACATGCACACACACACATACAAACACATACAAATCACACATAAACATGTCCCAACGGGTGCATGCTGCGTTGAAAAAACTAGGGTCCTATCATTATGTCCAATACTGTACAAGGCAAATCGTAAACAAAGTGCAACAACATTTACTAGGCGAGTATACGATGACCAACGCAGGAAAACCCAATTGTAAGTCGGCGCCGTATGAATCGACGTCTGCAACACCTTCAGCGCTCTCTCTTCATCATCTCCTTCAGAAGGATCGGAAACGGGCCAAAACTTCTCTGAGAGCGCGAGCCACGAAGGCCCACGTTTCCACGAACGACTCTCGTTAAAATCAGCAACTGACATGCCACGAGATACTAAATCAGCTGGGTTCTCAATTCCAGCAACGTGTTTCCATTTGCATCCGGCGGTAAAATGCTGTATCTCCGAAACTCTATTGGCAACAAATGTCTTCCATGTATTCGGCGGCAGCTTTAACCAATTTAGACAAATTGACGAATCGGTCCAAAACCACGATCCATCTATCCTCATGTTGATAGCACGCTTAATGCGGTTATGTAAGTGCGCTGCAAGGACGCAGGCACACAGCTCAAGTCGAGCGATGGATAACCGTTTCAGTGGTGCTACTTTGCTCTTGGATGCCAGTAGCGCAACACGAACAACTCTAGCTTCCTCCGACCGCACATAAGTACATGCTCCGTACGCAGCGATGGACGCATCAGCAAACGTGTGAAGTTCCATTTTCGTTACATTAGGAAGCAACACATAGCGATCCATGCTACAATTGGTCAAAGAAGATACCTCGAGTTGAAACTGCTTCCATTTAGCGACAATACAATCAGGCAAAGGATCGTCCCAATCGCACGAAGACACCCACATCTCCTGCATGATGATTTTTGCGCGAATGATTATTGGAGCCATCATTCCTAAAGGGTCATACATTTTAGCTATAGTGGAAAGTACTGACCGTTTTGTTGCGAATGCACTGTCTGGTTGTATCATGCAATCAAATTGCAAGACATCTTATTGAGGCTGCCAGCTGATGCCAAGGGTTTTCACCGTCTCATGCGTAGCGAAACACAACGATGATTTTGTACCGATCTGAGAACCATCCAAACCCTCAAGCACCTCTAGACGATTGGACGTCCATTTTCGCAGCTCGAAACCTCCTTTGCTCAATAGAACGCTCAACTCTTTTCGCAACTGGATGGCAGCTTCGATGGATTGCGCTCCACCGATAAAATCGTCGACATAAAAATTCTTCTTCAGCGCGGATCCAGTAAGAGCGTAGCCAGCACCTTCATCCTCTGCCAATTGCAATAACGTTCGTGTCGCAAGAAACGAAGAAGGAGCCAGTCCATACGTTACGGTATTCAGCTCATGTTGGAACCTTACAACAGCAAAATAGGATGGTTCCAACGACCTGTCGACATATGCGTTAGGAATTGGTGAGAGAGGAAAAGAGATGGGAAAAAGAGAGAATATTGTTAAGGAAATAGGCTAAAAAGACTCGCAAGATTATCCAGAGCTTTATTTACAAACGAACTGGCGGAATAAAAAGACATATTTTTTGACAACAGCTAAAGCACAACCAAAAGGCTTTAACGTGTTCGGCATTGAATTATTTTTCCGCTTCGTTTTTTAACATTCCAAAAAATATTAGTCAACAATTGTGTCGAAATATCGTCTCGCGGATCCAAGTCGAAGTAAGTCGCGTGGGCGTTTCTATTCGCGTTAATCATAACCCGTGTTGCAAGTGACGAGTGAAAGGAAGGCTGAGTTCGCGTCGTATGCGAAGGGTGGAAAGAGCTACCGAAAGACGAGTCCGAAGATGGAACGCGTGTACGTCTCCATCGACCCTAGCGGAGCATTTCTCCCGGGAACATTGCGCGAAGCTGCCATCCCGTCGGAAGTAGTCACCCCCGGAAGGTGCATTCCAGAAAAGGGAAATTTGATGCCTTATGAGCGGGTGCAGAGTAAGGCGGGAACATTACATCGTCGCCAACTAATCACGTCGGAAGTAGTCGCCTTGAGGAGCATCCCTGAAACAGGAGACGCGAGTCCTCGCAAAAAGGTGTACAGGAGTAAGGCGGGTGAGTTGCACAGACACGGGTGTAAGGGTGAGACGCAAAGAATGCGGGTCGGGACGGAAGGGACGAGATCTGCGCACGAAAGACGACGCAAAATAAAGGATAAATCTTTACGCAAACTGCGCACGCTCGTAGACGAGGTTGTCCGATGCAGTTCGACAATAGGCATCGCGCAAAAAATGGACAGCGCCAAACCAGTGAAATCAAAGATAGCATTCGTCGTGCGGTTTCGCGGGATGGAGCATTTTATGAGACAAATCGCGGCAAAAGAAAATGGCCTTTCGTGGGCCGTTTGTCATGAACTTCGTACTAATGACACGCACACTAATAAGAGCTACGCAACACAACACAACAATACGATGTATTCGATCTATACAATACACACGCAGCATCCTGGTGACGCAACTGTCTTAAGAGGCGTGATTAATTTAAGAAACTCAACGCACTTGCGACAAATGTCACATACCGTATACCAAAGAAATCACGAAAACCTATGCTTTCGAGGACGGATTGTTACACACTCGCAGTACATGCTATGTCTAGCTATCCGGGAAACTTTCACATACTTCAAACACACGAGTAACAAAATGCACCAGTCGACACAACACTTGGATTACACTACACACTCAAGATCACAAACACGGCTTCTACAAACAGCCGTCATCGAGCAATAGTATGCGAAGAATGTAATTCGCATCATATATGTTGATTGGAAGACGACAAGGAAAGCCTTATCGAAGGTGATGGACGATGGATTGATCAGCTAGGTGACGAATTGTGTGGTGATAGCGACATGGCTCGAGTTCCAGTGGAATCTGATGAGTAGCAGTAGCAAAATGAACCCTTCCGGCCGCAGAAGCATCTGCTGTAGGTCGAATAATATGGCGATGGCTTCAAAGAGGAATCATCCTTATCGGCATCAGCTTGGGGCACAGTCGATAGAACTAGTGACGTCTAAATGGTACGATTCATCCAGCTTACCGTAACGCAACTAGTATGCCGAGCGTCTATCCGGAAAAAATAGCAGTTGACAGTACACCAGCCCAGCCGTGTGCGATACGCAACCGATGTTCTGGGTGCCTTTTCCACTGCTATGTGTCCAGGAAGATAGCTAAAGCGTATAAGGAAGCCTCCACAACGCAGCCCAGAAAGTGCATCCGGAGCTTCAGATGCAAATGCAGAGCGATTTACGATGCGCCATAAGTTGATCGACGGTATGATATGCTGTACACCTAAAACTAAAATATTCTCGTTTTAGATGGAGCAGTAAGCCGAGGGCTTGTATACTTAGCTATGAAGGACGAACAATAACTCCTAGCCGAGAGGAAGCGACGTGCAGTGATGTGGTCTAATTATTTAGCAAACGCTAGCTTTCCTGCTAGATTAGGAAAGCACACGTTGCTCGTATATTTTGCGGGAACAGTTTAGAATTTCGATTTGGTGACTAATTGTAACGGTTCAGCTATCATCATAGGCGCACCGTTTAAGCAAATCTGTTAATACTATAAGTCTATCATGAAAAGCACATGTAATTCACGGACGACAATAACAACACGCGAACGTAATTGACAGGTCTATAGGAAGTGAAGCTACAGTTAATGTGAAATGCCAGGTGATTCAACTGTGCCACACTTGGGGGGACATTGTTGGAACCTTACAACAGCAAAATAGGATGGTTCCAACGACCTGTCAACATATGCGTTAGGAATTGGCGAGAGAGGAAAAGAGATGGGAAAAAGAGAGAATATTGTTAAGGAAATAGGCTAAAAAGACTCGCAAGATTATCCAGAGCTTTATTTACAAACGAACTGGCGGAATAAAAAGACATATTTTTTGGCAACAGCTAAAACACAACCAAAAGGCTTTAACGTGTTCGGCATTGAATTATTTTTCCGCTTCGTTTTTAAACAGCTCATATTCTTGCAAAGGGTGTTGTGGTGAGAATCTATACAAAATGCGTACAAGAGTCCGATCATCAGGGTGCAGTAACACTTACCTATACATCTTGGCAATGTCCCCAACTAATGCAACACGGTATGTTCGAAAACGCAACAATTGATCCAGCAAATCATCTTGCACCACTGGGCCAACGCAAAGAGATTCATTAAAAGAGAAGCCACTTGTGGTTTTCGTCGAGCCATCATATACTACCCGTATTTTGGTCGTGGTACTTGTTTCTTTAAGTACTGGGTGGTGTGGTAATTAATAGCATTCTGTAGGTTCCGGCGTTCCTTTACGTACTGCTGTCATGTGCCCAAGATCCAGATATTCTCTCATGAACGCGTGATACTCCTCCTTCACTTTTGAATTGCGTTTAAACCTTTTCTCCAGAAGGTGAAATCGGCGCTGTGCACCTGACTTAGATTCGCCAAGCCTCAGTCCAAAGTCAGGATGACGTGGCATGCGTACAACATATCGACCTTCTTCATTTCTCTCCGTCATCTTCTGGTACAGCTCTTCACTCCTCTTTTCGTCGGGAGAGTATCCATCTTTATTTTGCAGTGATTCGATTTTCCAAAACCGCTCCATACTTTCTTCCAGTGACAACCTACACACGGCTACAGATACTTGTTACACAGGAGAATGAGGAAGAAATTGTACAGTTGCTGAGCCGGCTACGATCCAACCAAATACACTCTCAATCAGCCACGGAAGTTGATCAGATAACTGCAAACGCGCAGAGGAGGGGAACAAAGAGTAATAGTGTTTAGCCCCTATGATCAAATCAACTGGCTGCGCTTTATTGAATTGAGGAGCTGCTAACACGATTCCTTCTGGTATTTTCCAATCAGCGATAGATACACTGGTGCACATAAAAATAGGAAAAAAAATTGTGTGTTTTTTTTTGCGTTCACTAGGTGTGTCATCGCCAACAGTTCGAAGCGTACTGAATTTGTAATAGCCGATTTTTGCCTTTTATACTCTCATTTTTGGTGCGCTACTTATCTGAGTTTTGAGTGCCGGCAGCGTTTTGCGGCAGTATAAAAGGAGAGCCAAATTGTGTTGCGCTTCATTCTTCCATCAGTGGTCAAGGTGAAAGGTTGCTATTTAAAAATTCCACAAAATCATCATGGGTCGCGGAAAGCACTGCACACCAGAGGAGCGAAAACACATTCAGGGGTTATATCGTGAGAACGTGCCGATCAAGACAATCTGCAAGGCGTTCGGCCGTTCGCGGACGTTTGTGGACAATGCCATTCGTAGCGAGGCTACGGGTAAATCGACAGGTCGTCCGCGAAAAACAACGGCCGACGTTGACGCGCAGATTGTTGAGATGATCAGGGCGAATCCTTTCAATACTTGCGCTCGTATCAAGCAGGAGCTTGGTTTGCAAGTTTCGGCGAAAACAATGTCTCGCCGTTTACACGCCGCTGGGTTCTGTGCCTGGAGACCGCGGAAGGTTCGTCAGCTGCTGCCGCACCACGTAGAAGCGCGCATTCGGTTTGCCGAAGAACATTTAGCTGCATCCATCTTTTGGTGGAGCAAAATAATTTTTTTGGATGAGTCCAGAATCAATCTGGATGGTTCGGACGGCATTAAATACGTCTGGCGCCTTCCTAATCAAGCGTATCATCCGAAAAATACGATAAAAACCCTAAGTCACGGAGGCGGCCACGTAATGGTGTGGGGTTGCTTCTCCTGGCACGGCCCGGGTCCTTTGTTCTGTAGCAACGGGACACTGAACTCGGAAGGGTATAGAAAAATACTACGTCGTAAGATGTTGCCATACGCCCGACAAAAATTCGGAGATGAAGAGCATTACATCTTTCAGCATGATAACGACTCTAAGCACACATCGCGAACAGTTAAATATTATTTGGCAAACCAGGATGTGCAAGTTCTACCGTGGCCTGCGTTGAGTCCTGACCTCAACCCGATTGAAAATCTGTGGTCAACTCTCAAGCATCAGCTTAAGAACCAGCCTGCACGTTCAGCCAATGATCTATGGACACGCTGCAAGGTTATGTGGAAACGCATACCCAGAAGCAAATGCCGTAACCTCATCGGCGATATGGCCAAACGCTGTCAGGAAGTGATAGCGAATAACGGTCACCACATTGACCGTTAGAATGTGTTTTCGCTCTGTGGAACACCGCAACACCTCCTCCCAACAACCACTTAAACAGTCCTTTTCAGGGCTACCAAATATTTCTGACAAGAACTATGAAAAAAGTTCCTATTTTTATGTCCACCAGTGTACGTCTTGAGCAGGAAGTTGAAGTAAACATGCGAGCCTTTTGGTCATTAAGTTCGGCTGCGACGCGCTATCCAGCAGAGCGCGAACTGGATGTTCCTGGCCAAATGCGTCAACAATGACTAATCGCACAGTGAGAAGAAAAACATGCTCATTTATCTCGATTTATCCAGCGGCATTTTGGCTGTGCACGACAGTTTCATTTATGGCTTTGTGAGGACCGGGAGAGGCTGACATCGCCATACTAGATTCCGTTCGGCTTTCGGGTGCGCTATTCGAACCGCGATGCAACAAAGAATGATGCCTCTCTCCACAATGTCTACAATTATGTACCGCAGGACAGCTACGTACTACATGTCATACCTTTAAACAATTGTTACATACCCTCTTCGAATGGACTATCTGCATACGTTCAGACAGCGGAAGGCGGATAAACTTGTAACAGTTTCCCAGCAGATGGTCATGTTGGCAGTGTGGGCATTTTCTCGTAGTACTCGCAACAGCAAGAAGAAAGATGCGTTGGCGTTCGTCTCATCTGTGGGTAGGTAGGTTCTCTGCTCGAATGATGGTTCATGGAGATTGACTCAAGTATTCTCAATTTTCGTTGCAGGAACTCGATCAATGTATTGTAGTCAGGCGTTTCTAATATGGAGGCATGATCTTCCCACGTTTTTAGGGTCTCTTCTGGCAGCTTGGTGCACAGCACATACTCTAGCATGGTGCTCCATTGCCCCGTTTTCTCGCCGAGTTGCTGCAGCATTTTAACATGACGATCAAAATCGTCCACGAGCTTATGCAGGGCCACATTAGATTCCCTTGTTACACGAGTCATACAAAACATTGACTGCAGGTGTCTCTTCTTTTGCAGATAGTCATTAGCGTAGCGATCTACCAAAGACTTCCAAGCTATCTGATTTTTTATTGCGCATAATGGAAACGATTCAATGAGCTTCGCAGCTTCACACTTTAATGCAGCGCGAAGATAATGGAATTTTTGAATTTCCATTACTTCTGAATTTTTGTGTATCAGCGCTTCGAACGTGTCACGAAAAGCAGCCCAATGCATGTCGTTTCCACTAAACTCCGGTAGGGCAATGGTAGGCAGCTTTATGCCGGACACTGCCACGCTGCTGGCAGATGAAGTAGCGGAGGACGCGTGCGGCAAAAGCGCACTTAACGATGCTCTCGTGACGTACAGCTTCTCTTCGATGACAGCACGAACTTGGCCTTCTTCTCCACGTAACTCTGATGTTGCCAAGTTTTCGATATGCTGCTGAACATTGTCGAATTCGGCGGCTAGATTCTCAAGTTCCGCAATCCGAAACGGTACTTGGGAGCAGTCTCTAGTAGGAACGTAGTTCGACACGAAAACAGATGCTCGGTTCAATTTCTCTTCCAGGGTTAAGCGGCGGGAAAGCAGGAGCTCCATGTTGGCCATTTTTGATGCGCTGAGGACGATGAACTAAGATGACGATTTTGGGCGCGAAACCAATCGACACTTAAACCGACGTGTAGAATACGGAAAAATCGGACGCGAGACGCGGAACGTGGGACGGGGTTACAACACGAACGCGTAAATGTTCAAAGAATCGTATCCTAACGTAGAAGACGATTTACACGACGAATAAATCAAACACTCACGGAAAACGTAACGCACAAAACCTTAGTCCTGATTTTTGAAAATGGTGTCCAAAAAAGGTGTGGCCGAAAACCTGTCGCAATTGCTACGCAGCAAACGTACAGACGTAACAGGACAAAACACGGGCGTACAACACTTTAAAAACAATAACGCAAATCAGCAACTAGCGAAATAACGATGTGTTTGGTCCACTAACCGAAAAGAATGTTCACAAATCACGAAGGAGAAAGTAGTGTCACAAATGTTCACATAAAGACGGTACTGTAAAGAGACGGAGCACCAAATAAACGGACAAACAGGCACAAAATTTATGTAATTAAATTTCCGCAGCAATCCTGGTCACGGCACCAATTTATGATCGCGCAAATCCCTACGTTGTGTTATATTTTTATGAAAACCAGAACACGCTTTCACAATTTTACAAAACTTTATTTTAACGCGCGCTGTCGAGAGCCGTTTCTCCTTCGTGGTCGGTTACAAGATGAATATCATTATGGCAGCTTATTCCCGTGGTCTAATTCCCTACCAATACACACAAAAACAGCACCTGTCAATCGTTTCTTTTATCGGTGAAACGCATATGCAAATAATGCAAGTGAAATATTTCACTCGGGACTATGGGCATTTAAAAACATGAAACGTAAACAAATACATTTTTATTATTTTATTTCAGATGTCTCGTTCTTGCATTAGCAGAATTGTGAAAGAGACGAGTCTTTGCCTTAATAAAGTGTTACGTCCCTATTTGAAGGTATGATACGATTTGCTTTAGTAATTGTTGTATAATATGTTTTTTCCGTTCTTGTCTTGTGCTTGAATATATCAAGCAAAAACAAAGTGTTTGAACACAAAACCGACGTTCTCACGTTTCGACGACACGCGCGGAGTCACAGTCGCTGACGACGCAATACGGATGCGCGTGTGCTGAACAAGCAGAACGGACACACCGATGTGAAGCAGATAAAGTAGTATAAATAAATAAAATTAGTTCTCAACTAAAAGCCAAACCAATCTTTTGGCTTTTTTAAAAACATCCACTTCATCGGAAAACTGTAACTGGCGCCCGAAAATGGAGACTCCCCAAGTAATTGTATAATTCGCTAGAAGAAGCGAGCTCCAGCTGCCCTACAACACAGGAATTCAACGTCTGGTCCCAGAACCATCGCCGTTTAACCAGCGATTTGAGGCATTGAAGCGCGACGAGCTCCACTAAGGAGGGCCTAACCACGAGAAGAGACGACATCAGACGATGCGGCTTCTACTCATATCAGAAATATTTTGGTGAATATAAATAATATTACTAACAAAAAAATATCCGAAACAATGGGGCCCTTTCCGTAGTAAGTTCGTCGGCTGAAATTTCAGCCTGTCAACTGTTTGCATTGTATAGGAGTTTTCAAGCAGCTATCTAAGTGAGTATAATATACAAGTGGGTTTATCCCAAGGTGTATGAATTTAAAAGGCCGATTTTTATCGCTTCTGCTTCTAAATGAAGATTTTAAGAGTGCTTTGAGTATTCGTCAAGCCTCCAGAAAGCTTGTTTGAACAAAAGTTTTCACCCATCTAGTCAAAAGTGACATTCAAAATTTATTATAAAAACACTAGCTGGCCCGACAAACTGAGTTATTCCGAAAAAAACCAAAATATTCCATTATTGCTTTTTTACTTGGGATAGTTATACCGTGCCCGTATCCCCTCAGGATCCGATCATCGAGTGTAAACCGCCAGGCACCTTACACCAAGTGTCAAAGTGCTGTATACAACACAACAACAATCCTGCTCTTTGTATGGGAGTTAGAAAATCATTATTAAATTAAGTTTAGTGTAACATCTGAACGATTTTTAAATCTTAAAACCTATTCTCATACCACCATAAGGTGTGTGCAAAGTTTCGTTGAAAATGATCCAGCCGTTTCGGAGTTTGCTCGCGACAAACACCGTGACACGAGATTTTTATTATAAAAACATGGTATGAAACCACCTCGACTACATACACTTTGATTCTAGAATGTAAACAACACCGTGTTTTCGAGCAGGTACTCCAATCTAATTCTAGCTTTGAGGCTAGAATAATCTAGACTGAAAATTGCAGGCTAGTTTTTTATGTGATTTTGTATGGAGTTTTTACATGATTTCAGCCTCCAACTGTCAAACTCCATACAAAAAACTGACTAGAATCGTGAAGGGCCCCAATATCCGAAAAAGTGAAAGTGCAGTGTGAAAAGTGAACTAAAAGGATAGGCTAGTTAGAGACACTCAAAAAAACTTACACACTAATACAACAAAAACTGGCTTACCCAGAAAACCCTCTAAAAAACTTGATAGAAATATTCAGAACCAATATTAAGATGATTCATGAAAACGGAGAAAGTAGCAACAATGTAATGGGCGCGCACACGTTTGCGCACGCACCCAATTTTGTGGTGAATCCAGCGCTATCTTTCCACGACAGGTGTAATAGGGTAACTGTACCAGTTTTCGGCAGGCTAGTGCAGCAGTTTCACAAAAATTGCTCACACATCAATATTTTTCATTATTTTTTGGAAAGTGTTGTTATTCTGGTTGATAAACTATCATAGTATGTTACAATATTTTTTATTTGCCGGTTCAAAGTCCTTTTTCATAAATATTCGTGAAAATGCAAACATTGATTTTGCTCCTATTTTCGGCAGTTTGTTCCTATTTTCGGCAGACTGTGTTCCTATTTTCGGCAGCGCGAATACGGGTCAGAAAATGTTTGTATCAACGTGAATATGTACAAAAAAATGTTTAAAGCAATTTAACAATCTTACTTTCCTAAGATTGGTGTTAAAAAGCACGTTAATTATTAATTTTATGTTGCTTATTTTGGCCCGTTTTGACAGCCATTTTGATGCGACGTTTAAACAGAGCAGCCATTGACAGTTTGATGGTTATAGCGTACGGTGCGAACTGGCTTACAAATATTTATTTTTCTCTTAAGTTAGTGCATTTTTTGTAGTAAAATTGGTGATATTTGGTACAAGAAAGGTCATATTATGTGTCGACATACGCATTGTAGTGTTTTGATCAATTTTAAAAGGAATATTCAGCCAAATTCAAAGTGTGTTATTGTTCCGAGTTTCTGCAGGAGCCCACAACATTGAGCTGTCAAAAATGAACATTTACTGTGTACCTATTTTCGGCAGCATTTAAAGTGAAAAATAACCTGTTTATCATGATTTTAAAATTCCGAACAAGTTAGAATAAATTAAATAAGCATAAAATCTTTAATATACACCACTTTTTCATTGTTTTACTGTTCTGATTCTCTTAATAACAACACCTGCCGAACGATTGGCTGACAGCAAAGCTGCCGAAAAAAATCACAATTTATTTGATATTTTGGAAAATACGTAATGAAATGGTGTGAAACTTCGTATGTGAATATCAAATAAGTACACTTTCACTGCAAAATTGTATTTTGTGAGAAATTTTACCGCATTTGTGCAGAATTTCACGTTTTTAGCTACCCTGCCGAAAATAGGTACACTGCCGAAAACTGGTACAGTTACCCTATACCAAGGATCGTAGCCGATTTACCCGAATTTAATGGAAATCCGAGAAACCTCTCGAATTTCATCTTAGATGTTGAAGACATCTTAGAGCTTTTCAAAGACTTCAAAGAATCGTGTGAGTTCTATTTAATCTTAAAAACAATTAGAAGAAAGATCAAGGGAGAAGGTAACGCCATTCTTGTTACGAATAACACGCCGACCGAATGGTCAGCGATAAAAGAAGTGCTATGTCTTTACTATTCGGACAAAAGAGATTTGATGACGTTGGATCATCAACTCAAATCCACAACTAGAATGAAGGGCAAAACTATCGAATCTTACTACAGTAAGATAACGGAGTTAGTGACGCTTATAAGTTCCGCAATTGTAATGAACGGAACGTAGAAAGGGCACGAACACGTGGTTGTAAAACTTTATAACATGATAGCGTTAGACACGTTTATCAGAGGTTTAGGTGACCCGCTTTCCATGTTTTGTAAAAGTTTTAAACCAGAAAATTTGGCAAAACCGTACCATTACTGTATCGAGTTTCAAAACGTTGACGTAAGAAACGCGCCATACAGGGGACGAATTGCAAAGCCGGTACCATTACCCCGCTCAAATATCCCGCAACGTCCACCCAAGCCTATGCAACATTATAACCCGCAAAGACAAAGACCAGAATTTAACCAAAATAATCCGCTTAGAACGGCAACAAATAATGCATTCGCACCAAATCGGACCTTTTTCCCGAAACCAAGAATCGAACCCAAGGAAATTGATCATTCCATACGATAAAAGGTTATCGACTATGGTAATCGACTCAAATTTTCGAGACCCAACTCTTCGTCCATGCACGTCCATTCATAACATGACACAACCAAAGAGAATGGCTCACCTATTAGAGGATATTAATTATTACGAACCAGACAACCAAGAGCACGGAAACCAAGAGGAAACATGTGCTGAAGAAGATTACCAAGAAAAAGCAATCAATTTTTTAGAAGAAACAAAGGGGTGGCAGAGCAACTGGGAAAATTTAACCCTAAAGTGTCTCCTCTCCCGTACATAACTGTACCTACCACAAAAGGAAATATAAAATTTTTGATAGACTGCGGCGCGAACGTCAAACTGATATCTTCAAAATGGGCAAACAATTCAGGCAAAACAATACATAATATAACGACAGAAACAGTTCAGGATGTTACAGGAAAAGACGAAATTTCAAAAATAATTAAATCAGATATTTTTCAACCAATATTACAAGAAAGCTTCGAATTTCTTATATATGATTTCCACCCATTTTTTGATGAATAATCCAATTTTACATGTGTCTGGAAAACAAAAAGATTTTAGAGTACCTTTACACTTCTATTACCCTACACCTGCCAAGCGCAGAGTAAATAATGCGACTATAGAAAAGGATATCAGGACAACACACCTAAATGAAACTGAAATGGAACACTCATTAAGACACTAATCCCTTTCGAACAATTTTTCCACGACCCACAAAGGAAACTCACATGTACTACCGAAGTAGAATGCAATATACGCACCACAGATGATATACCAATTTACCAAAAATCCTACCCCTATCCAATTTCATATAAGGAAGGGGTAGAGAACCAAATTCAGAAACTATTGAACGACGGTATTATTCGACCGTCGCGATCCCCGTGGAACTCACCCGTGTGGATCGTACCGAACAAAATAGACGCTTCAGGACAGACTAAATTCTGACTAGATATTGACTACCATAAATTAAATCAAAAAACTATTTCAAATAGGTACCCCATGCCAGAGATTTCAATTATCCTTGATCAGCTAGGGGGTAAAAAATATTTTTCAACCCTTGATTTAGCATCAGGGTTTCAGACAAAATTCAGACTAGCTATTGACTACCGTAAATTAAATCAAAAAAACTATTTCAAATAGGTACCCCATGCCAGAGATTTCAATTATCCTTGATCAGCTAGGGGGTAACAAATATTTTTCAACCCTTGATTTAGCATCAGGGTTTCATCAAATCAAAATGCATTCAAAAGATATAGAAAAAACAGCGTTTTCAATTAACTTTGGAAAATGCGAGTTCGTTTGGATGCCTTTCGGACTGAAAAATGCTCCGTCAATTTTTCAGAGAGCATTGAACTATGTCCTACGCGAACACATTGGCAAACGTTGTTACGTTTATGTTGACGATGTGGTTATATTCGGAAAAAAACCTAGACGAACACAACGAAAATTTGCGAATCGTTTTGCACACATTACAAAAAGTAAACCTAAAAATACAAAAAGACAAGTCAAAATTCTTACACACCTCGATTGAATTTTTGGGTTACATTATTTCCCAAGAGGGCATAAAACCCAAAAACAAAAAAATAGAAGCAATAAAAAAATGTCCTTAGCCAAAGTCTCTGAAGGAACTTAGAAGATTTTTAGGACTGCTAGGTTATTATAGACGCTTTGTCAGAGATTTCGCCAAATTAACGAAACCTCTTACAAAACTTTTTAGAGGGGTGAGAAGCTCCACCCAAACATACCAATAACTCTAAACGAAGAAGAAAAAGAAACATTCGAGAAATGAAGTTAATTTTAACATAGAGTGACATACTCGTCTATCCAGACTTTCTTCTTCTTTGGCTCAACAACCGTTGTCGGTCAAGGCCTGCCTGTACCACTTGTGGGCTTTGGCTTTCAGTGACTAATTGATTTCCCCCCATAGCAGGATAGTCAATCCTACGTATGGCGGCACGGTCGGTTTGGGGATCGAACCCATGACGGGCATGTTGTTAAGTCGTACGAGTTGACGACTGTACTACGAGACCGGCTTCCAGACTTTAAGAAACATTTTATTATAACGACCAATGCATCCAATCATGCCATAGCACAGTGGGCAACCGCCATACAAACGCCGGGATGAAAACCAATTCCTCGAGCTATTGCAATTTATCTTCATTCAATACAATTGCTCTTACTATACAGGGTTGTTCTATACTAAAATCGTCAAAACAGCGAATAAAACTTAATAATTATCGCTCACAACATTGCATTATTGCGTATCAGTTAACAGCATCAATAATAATTGTTAGGAATTAAAACGAAGGCGGAATAAGTTTCTGACTGAAAACGAATTTTTAAAGTATTACGCACTAAAAAAGTTGTGTTTTTCATGGTTTGTTTGGAAAAGAGCCGATTCCTATCTTACGACCTTTTTTAAACTGTTTTTCCTCTCTTCAGCTTTGTTTTATGTCCGTTTGTTTCAAATGCCCGTTTATGACAGGTAGTTGGATACTGGTGGTGTATGGCTCATGCAACAACACGTTAAAATCGCTCGCGCTATTTTCAAGAAAAAGTTTAATAATTTTCGGGGTCGCAGATGATCGCAGCTAATTTTAACGACAATGCGTACGAAAATTGTTGATCTTTCCAATGATATACGACTCACGAGTGAAATCGAGTCGAATCATAAAAAAATCACTCTCCAAAATAAAAATATCCAAAAATTCAGCAGTGATGTTTGGTTTTCAATCATTTATGAACTTTAAAAACAAGTTTTTGTAAAATATTCAGACATAACATCAAAGTATGACAAAAAACCTTTCCAACGACACATTGATAATCAAAATCTAAGCATCATATACTAAAATATGATGGTTTATGTTCGGTCGAAAAATAGCTCAAAGTTGGGACAAAAAACCCAAAGTTTACTCTTTGATGGCCTATATCTCAGTAAGTTTAAGATAAAAACGTGAAATATTTTGGTTTCAACTAAGTTTAAGTATCTATTTTAAGAAAATGATTATGGTGTAAACCTGCGATGAAGTTGGTTTTCGATTTTTATACAGGCGTTTGCCCAATGTGCATTGGTGCAGTTTTAAGTCAAAGAGATATCGGGAAAGACCGACCCATATACTTTGCCTCCCGTACCTTGAATAAGACAGAAGAGAACTTTTCTGCCACAGAAAAAGAAATGCTTGTCATTTTTTGGGCACTGAAAATTTTCAGGAATTACATATACGGACACAGATTCATTTTACTAACAGACCATCAACCGTTAACATTCACACTATTGGCAAAGAACGTGAACGCAAAACTCAAAAGATGGAAATCATACTTAGAAGAACACGATTATAAAATAAGATTAAGATAAACCAGGAAAGATAAACGTAGCAGCTGATGCGTTGAGTAGGATACAGATAAATTCATTAACCCAACATTCTGGTGAAACGATGATTCTTTTTCATCATTTCAACAGAAGCACCCTTGAATGCCTTTAAATTGCGAATAATTTTGGAAAAAACGACAACAAATCCAGAAAAGATAGTCACGAAACCATTTCCGAACAACACACGAATTGTTATAAAAAGAACACGTTTCGATGAGCAAATCTTAACGTCTCTGATGAAAGAATTTTTCGAACCAAGCAAAGTAATCAGACTTATGACATCCGAAGAAATCATGGAACAATTACAAGAGGTGTATAGGAAATATTTCAGCCAATCGAAACTTTTAAGAATTCGATTTACGCAAACTATTTTGACCGATGTAACTGACGAATTAGAACAAGCAAGAATCATCGAAGAAACTCACAATAGGCACACCGTAGCATCGATGAAAACAAGCAACAAATACTAAAACGACAATATTTTCCGAAAATGACTCAATTAATTCGAAAATTCCTATCCTCTTGTGACTTATGTAATGTATCAAAATACGATAGACATCCCCTCAAGATACAAACACAAGAAACCCCTATCCCAAACTTCCCATTCGAAATCATACACCTTGACATCTATCAAATTGAAGGACAATAGGCCCGATTATTAAACACAAATTGTAAAGACAAGTTGTCAAAATCAAAAGATTTGTATTATGACATCCATTTGTCTTGCGGGCTGGAAAAATAAAATTTGACGAAACACAAACTCACAAGCGTACTGCCAAGATTATTCCTTTCAAACATCGACAAATTTTCAAAGTACGCTTTGAAGTACGCTCAAATGCTTTTTATAACACTATCACTTCAAACATAAAACCATCATCAGTTGTATTGGATAATGAGAAAGCCTTCTTATCCGCTGAAATTAGAGGAATGATGCAAGACCTTAAAATTAAAATCATTACCACTCCCAGTAGTCATTCGGAATCAAATGGACAAACAGAAAGATTACACTCGACAATAACAGAACTTACAGAGTTCAGAAGAAATTAACTCCCAACCTAAATTGCAAGTAAATGGTCTGCATTGCTGTAGAAAAATATATCAATACCATTCATTCTTCTATCGGGAAAACACCGAAAGAAACCTTATTTGGGATCACCAATAATTGTACATCTCCTGAGCAACTCGAAGAAATCAGAACCAAGAGATACGAAGAAGTTTTAGTTAACTTACAAGAAACGCAATTAAAATCGTTACAGAAACATAAAAGAACAAGAATTGACCCACCGAATTTAGAAACAGGTCAAAACGTGTAAGTGAAAATAAGGTCGTAAGTGCAAAACAAAAATATAAGTTTAAAAAACAGTTTGTTCAGAGAAACAAAAACACAACTTTTAAGAATGAATTAAACAATAAAATCCATAGATCAAACGTGAAAATTATAAAGCTAAAGAAAACAAGGAATTAACTCTCATACAAAACATCCGTAAAAACATCGTAGCAGATAAAACAACTAATCGAAATCCAACCGTTACAGCATCCCATTTATAAAGGCTGCAATCGACATAATTGACCTGACGAACAAACCAGTAGCAATAATAAATACCGGAACAACGAGACTCGCAGAAGGACACAAGAAGATAGTACACACAATAAATGCAACATTTATCGAAAATTCCTTACAAGAAATAGAATCACTGTTGGAAACTCGTGAGTGCCCAACAGTCTGTCAGGTCACTACGCTAGAGAAGAGAGTAAGAGGGAGAATAAAAACGATAAATTAGGAGATAAGGAGGAGGATTGGTCCGCCCCTAGCCTGTGAGTTGAAATTCGACAATCGGTACATGTGGACTATTTTTTTTATTTAACCTCATACCAGTAAATAAAGTGTTTTCTCTAAAAAATCCATCGCTTTTTTCAACAATCACAAATTTTACAATCAGGATCAATTCCAGAAATATTATCACGGAAGTTACAAGAAATAAAATATAACCTATATCAAATAAAACCCAGGAAAACTCCGCGTGCTAAAAGATGGTATTCATTAGGTAGAGCTTGGAAATGGATAGCCGGATCTCCAGATGTAGACGATTTAAGATCTATTACAACCTCGTTAGATGAACTCGTTGATAAGAGTAACACACGAATAACGATAAATTCTATTATTAGAGAAAGACTTCATAACATTTCAAGTAATGTAAAAGAAACTGCTACATTAAAACAATTGTACGCGTTAGACACGATTAACAATGTAATAGAAGAAATTCAGATGTCAGTCGTATTATCTAAGATAAACATTGTGAACAAAAACCTACTAACACCAGCCGAGATCGACCTAATACACCTGAATTTTCAAAAGCAGAACATAGAGACCGACATGATTGAATAAATACTGCAGTTTACGTCAACGCGTTTAGCCGTAAAAAACTATCTGATCGTGTACATCGTAGAAATACCGAACCTGAGCACAATTTCGTACAACACCCTACGTGTAGAGCCAGTGGTTAAAAAGAACGAAAAGGTCAGAATATCAGCAACACATTAATATTAATATTTTTATTTATTTCTACAAATGTCCGCCTCGAGGGTGAGACAATGTTTCTTAATTACTAAGGAAAGGATAAAGATTGCGAAGATGGCGGGAATGGGCATAAAAGGAAATGACAGATAAGAGATAAGGAACATTACCTGAGATATCAAGCGAACGTACTCAAGCAAACAGGAAGGTGCCAGAAGCTAAGCAAGATACAGGGTTTTACAATTGATTGTAGACTTCCTGCACATTTTTTTTAAATTGTCGCTATTGATTTCTTACCAGCAGCATATAATTTGGGTTGAGTGCTATAGATTTTTGAAAAGGTGCAATTGATTTCAACAGGCCATTTTCTGACAGCTTTACCAGAGGCGCGTTTAGAACCCCTACAGTGAAAGATCGATATGCTGCAGAATCGGTTACTGTTTTTAAATGCCGTCTGTAATTAGTGTAAAGCAATCAATTTGCTATGAAAATCGATTATTTACTTAAATACTGATTTTACAAACACATAACGTATGTTGTAGCAACATTTAAAATATAATATTATATAAAATAAAAATATCCACCGGTGTTTTTCAAATCATATTGATACAACAGTGCATCGTCGTGTACCAATAGGTATGTATTTCATAACAAAGTGGATGTGCAACATACTCATGTTAACGGTTTTAGGTGCGTCAACAATATTTATCTCCCGGACGGGATTTGATTGCAGTAGTAGCAGCGGTCTGTTGTAGGTAGTTCTAGTTCAACTCTATCGTTGTCCCAATTTTAAATCATGCAAACACATGTAATGCACGTATTTGTTTATATTGTTTCAGCAAACATGGATGCATCAGTTGCCGCACCTCGACGCCGAAACAAAACTACTTCTAATGAAGACAGGAACCGGGTGATAGTAGCGTTTGAAAACGGAACATCCGGAAAAGATATCGCCACAATGCTGAACATGAATCGTGGAACTGTTTATAGTATTATAAAAAAGTTCCAAAACACTTGGGAAGTTGCGGCTGCTAAACGGGGTTTCAATCGTGCAAAACTATTATCGGAAGAGGCTGCTCAATACCAGGCGCATTCGTGCTTGGATAGACGAAGACTGCACTGTCACGTTGAAGGCATTGGTAGAAATGGTATACGAAAGATTTAACGTGCGTGTGAGTACGACGACAGTAGCTCGCGAAATCAAAGGGTTTAATTATTCGTTTAAAAGAATTCATAATCTTCCCGAACGGCGTAAAACGGATTCCACCATCGAAGAACGTAGGTCGTATGCTTCGATGTTTTACCAAATATCGATTGAAAATCCCGATACAGATATAGTATTCTTGGATGAGGTAGG
This sequence comes from Anopheles gambiae, assembly GCF_943734735.2. NCBI lineage: Eukaryota > Metazoa > Arthropoda > Insecta > Diptera > Culicidae > Anopheles > Anopheles gambiae. Next base: position 51,695,206 of record NC_064602.1, read on the forward strand.
ATTTAAAGTGAGTATGCGCACGTCAAAGGGTAGATCGCTAAAGGGAACAACTCCAACGATTGTCGTGCCTCAATTGCGGTCAAGAAATATTTCTATTGTTTGCGCAATGAACAGTGGCGGATCAAGGGTATTGGGGGCGAATTTCCCTAGGCGGAAAGACGAATTGAGGCCCTCTGTAAATGGGAAGTGTCATTGGGGAGGGGGATTGTCCGCCTACCGTTAGATCCGCCGCTGGCAATGAATAAGAGTGGTATTGTTCATTACCTGTCGCACAACAGAGCCATAAATCGCGAACTGTTTACGCAGTTTATTTATGAGCTCAAAGAAAAATTAAGGATGCGCGAAATTCATCGGACATTTACAGGGTTTTACAAGTCAGAATCGAATGTCTGCAAAACAATTTCAGAAGCTCAAGATGCAGTTTAGCTGTCAAAAGTTGTTGTTTCACCGCACCGATGCTATTTTCAATAGCGCAATTTGATTTTTAAAATCGCTCAAGTTGTTTTTTTAGAGGCCTTTCGCATCGTTTTGCAAATTCAAACACGAATTTTGAGATTATTTGTATACAAATCAATTATTTAGTGCATTTCTAGCGTTATATTTATGAAACATTACGTATTTATAGTAAAAAATGAGTGTTTCTGTGCAAAAAGCTACGAGCACTTGCGTATGTAAACATGTAAACAATGTTTATGTAGCTTTTTGCACAGTGTTGTGGACAGACCGCTGCCTCATCCTGAGGGCTCACTGTTGACAGCAAGGCTGTCATCCTGTGACGTCCTCAGTGAGGATCGCGGCGCGAGAGAGATCAGTCGTCCTTTCCCCGCATTGCGTGCTTTTGTAGTATTACACATACCAAAGATTAGTTGTTAAAATACATATTCTGTTTGTGCCGTACACACTGTGATTACGTTTCATTTGTGCGGACACAACAGTGGCGACGAGGATGGGATCCTCCTCGCGTAGGGGAGGATCCTACAACGAACCGACGCAGCACGGAGACCACCATCGCGGTTCCACCATCGCGCAACCGCCATCGCGCAGGATGGGCACGCTCGGGCTTGCGCGAAGCCCCGAACAGGATCCTCACTCCGCTGCAGCGTATTCCGGCTAAGGCGAGGGGACATTCCGCCTTGGACCGACGACACACGGCATCACCGCCGCCCGCTGCAGCGTCATCGGACAGACTGGTGCAGCATCGACGTCGCGGCACCACAGCCGCCCTTCTGCACCAGCATCATCGCGGAGCCCGATAAGGCACAGTGCTGAGGCATTTCGGCTGCCCCCTGTGGACCTTCATCGCCGGCGCTCCAGCTGCACAGGTGCGTCTCGACGGCGACACCACTGTCGCCCCTGTGCAGCACCATCACATGTGTCCCGAGTGCACAGTCGTCGTGCGCGGCATCACGGTCGCCCGCTGTGCACTCGCATCGTCATCATCATCACCATCATCCTGCGCGCCCTGCACAGCAGTTCACCGGCAGCGACATCACGGTCGCCCCTGTGCAGCGGTACCGGCTGAGCGGTCCAAGCGCGCGCGGCACCACGGCCGCCCCCTGCTCAGCCGCACATCGACGCCCCAACGGCAGCAGCATCCGGAGAGCTGCCTCAGAAGCATCATCGGCGTTTGGTGCAACGGCCTACAACAACAGCATCATGCTGCAGTTGCACCGACAACAACAACAACAACAACAACACCACAGCGGCTGCAACGGAACGAGCGAGCGCAGCACATCGGCTGCCCCCTGTTGCAGCCCGCAACGCTCATCCCGTCGAGCGTTAGACACGGAGGCCGGTCAACACTCCCCCCCCCCCCCCCCCGTTTTACACAGCGCCACTTGAGCCATACGCTTGCCACTCCGGTTTTAAGTACATTAAAACTGCTGCGATGGCTTAAGCCGTACCGGCTTAATTAAAACGGGGAGATGTTGTGGACAGACCGCTGCCTCATCCTGAGGGCTCACTGTTGACAGCAAGGCTGTCATCCTGTGACGTCCTCAGTGAGGATCGCGGCGCGAGAGAGATCAGTCGTCCTTTCCCCGCATTGCGTGCGTTTGTAGTATTACACATACCAAAGATTAGTTGTTAAAATACATATTCTGTTTGTGCCGCACACACTGTGATTACGTTTCATTTGTGCGGACACAACACACAGAAAATCGCCATTTTTACCATAAATACGTAATATTTCAAAAATATATTGCTTAAAATAATAAAAGCATTGATCTCAATCATATAATCTAAAAATGAGAGTTTGAATTTGCAAAACGATGCGAAAAGCCTCTAAAAAAACAACTTGAGCGATTTAAAAATCAAATTGCGCTATTGAAAATAGCATCGGTGCGGTGAAACAACAACGTTTGACAGCTAAAGTGAATCTTGAGCTTCTGAAATTGTTTTGCTGACATTCTATTCTGACTTGTAAATCCCTGTAATGATGTAGACCCACAAGAAGAAGTACAATCGAATGCGGAAAGTTCATCCCGTCAAATTTCGCCAAGAGAGTATGCCGCCTATCGTATATGCTGGCGGATGTGCGACAAATCGCTGCTGCATCGTGGAGGCGATTATTCCAGCAATACTGTGTCGATCAGTACTGTAAAATAGAGACACAGCGACTAAAGTTTCTAAGAGATCATCAGGCACAGCTTCGCACAGCAGCTTATTCGGGTTTCATGGACCTAGCTGGTGCCGAACAAACAATAATAGACCTGCAGCCGAATATTTCCCATTTGCCTGCCGAAGGTCCGGCAGCTCCCGATATACCATCAGTGCCTAATGTTCCAAATGAAACGACCGAACCTAATCTGTCACGCACCGGTACGCGCGTAATACTGGGACCATCATTCGTCGGTAGCAATCGATACATGCAGGCGCAGTATCAGGATGCAATGGCGATTGTGCGAGCATTGGGCAAGCCGGACTTATTTATTACCATCACATGCAATCCTAAATGGCCCGAAATAACAGAAAATCTACTACCGGGACATCGGGCACCTGATCGACCCGATATTACCGCCCGTGTATTTAGGCTAAAGCTAAAAGCACTTTTGCATGATCTTACAATGGGAGCTCTCGGCGTTGAGGTGGCGCGCATGCACGTCATTGAATTTCAAAAACGTGGTTTACCTCATGCGCACTTGCTGATGATTTTGGCCGAAGAAGATAAACCGCAAACTCCTGAGGACTATGATAAGTTTGTGCCCGCCGAGCTTCCAGATCCAGTTACGTGTCCGCAGCTCTACCAAACAGTGCAGATCTGCATGATGCATGGACCGTGTGGAGCTGCCAATCCTGCAGCACCGTGCATGAAGGACGGCAAATGCACTAAAGGATTCCCCAAACCTTTTTGCGACCGGACACGAAGCACGAAAAATGGGTTTCCACAGTATTGTCGACGAAACAATGGGCGTACTGTGAATATACAACGAGTTGAACTGAGCAACCAATACGTTGTACCGTAAAATCCATGGCTAAGTCATAAATACAACTGCCACATCAACGTGGAGGTGTGTACGTCGATCAGCAGCGTTAAATACCTGTATAAGTACATTTATGAAGGCCACGATCGATTGAATGCAGCATTAGAAATGGGTAATTAAATACAGGCACACGTTGATGCACGTTACATTTCTGCAATGGAAGCTTGCTACCGAATTATGCGATTTGAATTACAGGCTAAAACGCACACCGTCATAACGTTGCCCATCCATCTGAAGCATCAACAGAACGTGTACTTCCACCTGGGTGAATCTGCAGCGACTATTTTGAACCGGAGCAATCCTACCATGCTGACCCAATTTTTTCTTCTTGCGTCAAATGATGACGTTGCCAAGACGCTGCTATATCACGATCTGCCGATCTATTATTATTAGCAAGGGATCTTACCTGTTTCCCTGGTGTAATGTGATCGAACGTACGCGGGGCCGTCGTGCACCGTTTTTGCGGGGAGTCAGTCTTTACTGACATGAGCTGAGGTCGAACGAACTATTCGAAGCGGACTGATTTGATCGTCCAGGCGATCATGGAAACCCGGAAGGAGTTTCCCTTACTGGAAATGTTGGAGTTTAGAAGCCTTACCTTAGGTAGGGGGACATAACTAAACTCTTGAAATAAGTTGGTACACGAAGTTTTTAGGAAGCGTAACGTCCTATCTTGGCAGTCCGAACGAATCTGACTTGCCACGGTCGGAATTGGTTTTTTTATACTTGGTTTATATTGGTTTTGGAATGTGTTTTTGTCCTAATTAAAGGTTATTTATATGAGGTGCAATTTATTCATTCTATCGGAGTGAGGTGTCTGTCAATTTGTGCTTATACTGCGCTTTTAGTGTTTTTACAAAGGTTCTGGAAAGTTTCAACTGTTCTAGCCAAATAACGAGTGCGTTTGTCGATCATTGCCTACACTGCGCTTTTAGCAATAAGTTGCTATGCGTTCTCTGTTTGTCCACTTTGCTGCAGTAACGCTTGAATTGCTTATGTTGCGCGTTTCGGTTGTTTTCGATAAATGTCTCAATGGTTTTTTTCTATGGATGGTATGGTCTAGGTATGTTGTTATGGTGTGGATTGATTTGCTGATGTAATCAAATGAATGTGTTGCAATAGTGTGATTTGGCTTTCCGAAGTGTGTTACAATGTGTATAGCTGATAGTGTGTATTATAATAAGTTCTGTATAGCAGATATGCTACACTGGTATGCCACACCTCGAAGAATATGCGCATGTTCAGATGTTCCTTGAAAACGATAATAATGTCATCAACGAGCTCATCCCCGCCGAACGATCGTATGCCGTTAACGACCTCGATGGAACCCTTTCTACCCTACACCATCTGAATGAAGATCAACGCAACGTATATGACACAGTCGTAGCGGCTATCGATCGTTCAGTGGCAGATAATGTAGACGACGTTACACCAGTGGCGGATTTAGGGTGTTGGGGGCCCAAAGCGTGAAAAGCATTGGAGGCCCCACGGTTGGTGTCGAGCAGGGGGGGGGGGGGTGCATATTGCTGCATTAAGTTTTGAATCAAACACACTTTAATGGTTTGCTGGCGGGGGGGGGGGGGTGCTCAGAATCCCTGTACTGGGTCCCTATAGTTTATGAGTCATTTCATCCATGGGGCCCCTATCTAGCACAGAAGATCTCGCTGAGACTACTGTACACACTCTTCTATACGCTGGAATTACCATACACGGGGCCCCTACATTGACGGGGCCCCCCGCGGCCGCTCAGTCCGCGCACCGTTAAATCCGCCACCCGTTACACGGGTGTTCTTTCTGGATGGACCCGGTGGTACGGGTAAATCGTTCGTTCTTGACAAAATTCTCGCATACACGCGTCGTCAATCGAAAATTGCCCTCGCCACAGCATCGAGTGGAATAGCAACACTTTTGCTTGCCGGAGGGAGAACAGTACATTCCACCTTCAAACTGCCACTCGATTTGAACGAAAACTCCACCTGCGCAATCCCTGTACAATCAAAACGGGCAGAACTGATACGGCAGGCAACATTGATCGTTTGGGACGAAGCTTCCATGAGTAGTCGGTACGCGCTCGAAGCAGTAGATCGAACACTGCAAGATATAACGGGAACGTCCATTCGGTGGAAAGGTGCTACTACTCTCTGGGGACTTTCGACAAATTTTACCAATCGTACCGAAGGGCACGGATGCACAGGTCATCAATGAATGTATAAAAAAAGTACACTGTGGCCGTTGTTTTCAAAGCTAGGACTGTGCGTTAACATGCGGGTACGTACGGCACATAACGCGCACCGTGCCAGTGAGCTGCACGAGTTTGCCAGTTTTCTGGTCCGTATCGGTGAAGGGCAGCACGATACATTCGCAGAACTGACCCATGAGCACGCTAAAATTCCACGGGATATGGTACTACCTCGATCGGTGAACCCACTACACGGCATACAATCGCTGGTTGCTCGAGCTTACCCTAATATCAAACAGTGTTGCCAAGATCCGGCCTATTTTTCTGATCGAGCAATTCTGTCGCCCCTCAACGTCGATGTGACCAACATAAATAGTTTGGTGTTAGAGCATATCCCAGGGCGTGTCAGGGAATACCATTCCGTCGATACGCTGGTCAACCCAGAGGAGCACGAACATTTGCAGTCGCCGTCCGAATATCTTAATTCACTCAACATCAGCGGGATACCTGTCCTTTCTCTGCGGTTGAAACCATTGCACATTGGGCAAACGCCTGTATAAAAATCGAAAAACCAATTTCATCGCAGGTTAAAACCATGATCATTTTCTTAAAATAGATACTTAAACTTAGTTGAAACCAAAATATTTCGCGTTTTTATCTTAAACTTACTGAGATATAGGGCATCAAAGTGTAAACTTTGTGTTTTTTATCCCAAATTGGAGCTATTTTTCGACCGAACATAAACCATCATATTTTAGTATATGATGCTAGGATTTTGATAATCAATGTGTCGTTGGAAAGGTTTTTTGTCATACTTTGATGTTATGTCTGAATATTTTACAAAAACTTGTTTTTAAAGTTCATAAATGATTGAAAACCAAACATCCCTGCTAGATTTTTAAATATTTTCATGTTGGATAGTGATTTTTTATTATTCGACTCGATTTCACTCGTGAGTCGTATATCATTGGAAAGATCAACAATTTTCGTACGCATTGTCGTTAAAATTAGCTGCGATTATCTGCGACCCCGAAAATTATTAAACTTTTTCTTGAAAATAGCGCGAGAGTTTTTGACGTGTTGTTGTATGAGCCATTAGCCACCAGTATCCAACTATATGTCATAAACGGGCATTAGAAACAAACAGGCAAAAAACAAAGCTGAACAGAGGAAAAACAGGGTAAAATAATATACAGGAAAAACAGCCTAATAGTGATATTATAATTTATTTATACTCATGAATTATCAATGAGTTTTATCTTTATTAGCGATTACTATTCTTTTTTATGTTTGTTAAAAAATTGTTGCTTCTCTAATTATCATGTAAAAATAAGCAATTTTAATATATGATAATCTATTAATTTGCTCATCCACGGCGGTTAAAACAGACGTTCAAAAATACTGCTTGGGTTTGTGATAAACGGGCGTTACGCGTAACGCTAGCGTAACGTAGAGGGCTGAGCCTTACTTTTACCAAAAACAGTTTAAAAAGAGTCGTAAGATAGGAATCAGCTCTTTTCCAAACACACCATAAAAAACAGAACTTTTTTAGTGCGTAATACTTTAAAAATTCATGTTCAGTCAGAAACTTATTGCACCTTCGTTTTAATTCCTAACACTTACTGTTGATGCTGTTAACTGATACGCAATAATCCAATGTTGTGAGCGATAATTATTAAGTTTTATTCGCTGTCTTGACGATTTTAGTGTAAGACTACCCTGTATAGTAAGAACAATTGTATTAAATGAAGAAAAACTGCAATAGCACGAGGAATTAATTTTCATCCCGGCGTTTGTATGGCCGTTGCCCACTGTGCATTGGTCCTAGTGATTTTATTGCGAAACCTAAACTTGGACATGGGGTTGTGCAACGGCACGCGACTGCAGATAGTACACGCGAAAGCGAACTACATTCACGCCAAAATACTGACGGGCAAACGGCGCGGCGATGACGTATTGCTTCCTCGCATATATTGCGACAGCAATGATAAAGGACATGCATTCCAATTCCGCCGTAAACAGTTCCCTATTCAGGTGTGCTTCTCAATGACCATCAACAAGGCACAAGGACAATCTCTACATCATTTGGGTCCATACCTGCCGAAACCCGTTTTCGCACACGGTCAACTCTACGTTGCACTATCCCGTGTGACATCACGATCCAAAATTGCCATTCTGATACCGAATCCAGAACGAGAAGATGATGACCCGACAGACAAAGAGAGCGAAATTTACAGGCGAGGGGCATGTAGAAATACCCTACTAGCAATGAGAATGTAAAAGTGTGCGTCTTTCAGGCGAGGGGCATGTAGAAGCAGGGGGAGACGGTTGGAAATACGCGGAATTACGCTCCGGCGAGAGCGTGTTTTGCTTTCTACACAGTTTTTGCACTCACACAATCACACATGTGTGAATGTGTGCGCCCGACAGACAAAGAGAGCGAAATTTACAGGCGAGGGGCATGTAGAAACAGGGGGAAGGGGTTCGGTCGAATTTGTATTGGCCGCCATAGTCGAGCGGAAGCGATTTTTTTCTGAATTGAGAGTGAGCGCGCGCAGCGCTCTCTCGCATGCCTTCAAATTACACGGGGCGCTCTCGCGATACAAAACAGCTGATCAGCTGATACCCCCTCCCTCCCGTTTTTTCCTCTCGCGCTGCGCTGGATGCGCGGATCAGCTGTTCTTGCTCTCTCGCGTTTCTTTCGGTTTGCGCTGCGCTGTTGCCGCACTTGCGCGCTGCGCTGAACACCCCCTCCCCCTCGTTTCTTTCGTTGCGCGTTGTGCGCTGTGCGCTTTCGTTCACTTTGATTTGCTGCGTAATAAAATCGCGTGCATCGAAATAAATTTAATTACATCAAACTCGTTTGATATTTTAACACTTTATTGAAACTTAAGGCACAGTTCCACGCATCGCTAACCACAATCTTGCCACAAAACCACACATATTTTTTATTATAAATATTTTTAAAAAATCGTCACTTCAAGCACCCGCTTTACTGCCTGTATGTTGTTCATGTTGAATACTGTAAAAAAATCATTGAAATAAAGCAACATAATTTACATATTCATGTTGAATTATGAAAGATTAACGCTGCTTTATTTCAATGCGCACAACACTTTATCAATAGAAAATACGGCCGAGGCCGTAATAATGTGAATTGAAATAAACAACACTTCAACACTTCACTTCAAATTACATCGAGCGCCCGGGACTTAGGCTAAAACGCGCGCGGCCTCACACTGCGAAGGCTTGAACTGTACTGACGATTTTGTGTGGTAGCAAGAAAGGGAACGCACGAGGAACACTCGCTGCACTAGTGCGAGCGAGACACCGACACCAGCAAGCCGCTGCGAGAAAACCAAACTGAGCGCGCTGGCTGAAAGTGAACGCACACATTCACACATGTGTGATTGTGTGAGTGCGAAAACTGTGTAGAAAGCAAAACACGCTCTCGCCGCCGCGTAATTCCGCGTATTTCCAACCGTCTCCCCCTGCTTCTACATGCCCCTCGCCTGAAAGACGCACACTTTTACATTCTCATTGCTAGTAGGGCGTTCACTTTCAGCCAGCGCGCTCAGTTTGGTTTTCTCGCAGCGGCTTGCTGGTGTCGGTGTCTCGCTCGCACTAGTGCAGCGAGTGTTCCTCGTGCGCTCCCTTTCTTGCTACCACACAAAATCGTCAGTACAGTTCAAGCCTTCGCAGTGTGAGGCCGCGCGCGTTTTAGCCTAAGTCCCGGGCGCTCGATGTAATTTGAAGTGAAGTGTTGAAGTGTTATTTATTTCAATTCACATTATTACGGCCTCGGTCATATTTTCAAGTGTTGAAGTGTTGTGCACATTGAAATAAAGCAGCGTTAATCTTTCATAATTCAACATGAATATGTAAATTATGCCGCTTTATTTTAATGCTTTTTTTTACAGTATTCAACATACACAACATACAGGCAGTAAGGCGGGTGCTTGAAGTGACGATTTTTTTTTAATATTTATAATAAAAATATGTGTGGTTTTGTGGCAAGATAGTGGTTAGCGATGCGTGGAACTGTGCCTTAAGTTTCAATAAAGTGTAAAAATATCAAACGAGTTTGATGTAATTAAATTTATTTCGATGCATGCGATTTTATTACGCAGCAAATCAAAGTGAACGAAAGCGCACAGCGCACAACGCGCAACGAAAGAAACGAGGGGGAGGGGGTGTTCAGCGCAGCGCGCAAGTGCGGCAACAGCGCAGCGCAAACCGAAAGAAACGCGAGAGAGCAAGAACAGCTGTTCCGCGCATCCAGCGCAGCGCGAGAGGAAAGAAACGGGAGGGAGGGGGTATCAGCTGATCAGCTGTTTTGTATCGCGAGAGCGCCCCGTGTAATTTGAAGGCATGCGAGAGAGCGCTGCGCGCGCTCACTCTCAATTCGGAAAAAGAAACTGAAACTGAACGAGAAAACCAAACTGAGCGCGCTGGCTGAAAGTGAACGCACACATTCACACATGTGTGATTGTGTGAGTGCAAAAACTGTGTAGAAAGCAAAACACGCTCTCGCCGCCGCGTAATTCCGCGTATTTCCAACCGTCCCTACTAGCAATGAGAATGAAAAAGTGTGCGACTTTCAGGCGAGGGGCATGTAGAAGCTTGGGGAGACGGTTGGAAATACGCGGAATTACGCGGAGGCGCGAGCGTGTTTTGGTTTCTACACAGTTTTTGCACTCACACAATTACACATGTGTGAATGTGTGCGTTCACTTTCAGCCTGCGCGCTCAGTTTGGTTTTCTCGCAGCGGCATGCGGGTATCGGTGTCTCGCTCGCACTAGTGCAGCGAGTGTTCCTCTGTGCGCTCCCCTTCTTGCCACCACACGAAATCGTCAGTTCAGCTCAAGCGTTCGCCGTGAAAGGCTGCGCGCGTGTTAGCCTAAGTCCCGGGCGATCGAAGTTTCGCTAAGTGTTGAAGTGTTGTGCACATTGAAATGAAGCTGCGCTTTTCTTTCACCATTTATCTTAAATGTGTGATATGCGCTGCTTTATTTCAATGTTTATTTTTGCTGTGTCGAACATCAACAACGGGATCCACGCAGTTTGACGGCTCTTTGAAATACGACGATTTTTTTATATTAAGAATTTGTGTGATTTTGTGGCAAGATTGTGTGAAACTATGTGTGAAAAAGCCCCTTTATTTGCAATAAAAGTGATAAAATATAAACCAAGTTTGATGTGTTCAAGTTTTTGTTTTGATTCGGGTGCACCAAGTCCGAATGAAGGGAAGCGCACAGCGCGCTACGAAAGAAACGAGCGGGAGGGGGTGTCAGTCCAGCGCAGCGCAATTCGCTGGAATCAAGTGGGAGGGGGTACCAGCTCAGCGCTGCGCAAGCCGAAAGAAACGGGAAGGAAGGGGTATGAGGAAAATACTATGAAACAGCGCGAGCGAGCGTTCTTTACAGCGAGAGCGCCTCGTGTATTTTAAAGGCAAACAAGAGAGCGCATTCTCTCCGTGGTAACGCTCCATCCGCCATTTTTTATTCTCAGCCCAAAACAACAGACTTCGGATCCGATCTCGGGCCGGACCCCCACCGCGTGTTTCTACCTACCCCTCGCCTGAAAATTTCGTTCTCTTTGTCTGTCGGGGTCTCCCCCTGCTTCTACATGCCCCTCGCCTGAAAGACGCACACTTTTACATTCTCATTGCTAGTAGGGGAAGGTGTCGCGACCAAAAACATTGTTTACGGGGAAGTAGTTGGCGATCAACCAAGTAAGTACCGGTATCTTCAAATCAACCCTTTCTGTCGTAATATTTATTTCAACTGTTGTCAAACCAACTAACACTGCAATGCATTATATTATATTATTTTATATTATATTATACATTTCGCTTCGACTACCTGCAACTGGAATAAATACTATTTTAATGCTCTAATACTCTACTCATTAACCCGTTTGCTCTCTCCTATCTTTCTCTCTTTAGGTTTTTTGTATCGAGGACGGTATAATTGATCCTGAGTCGATTGTAAATAAAATAAACACCCAGTCAATATATATTTTTCCAGTGAAAGCACTTCTCATTTTAAGCTTCCAATGCGCTTCCAACATTTCCTTTATGTTTATCAAAGCTTGAATGAGATATGCGGGTATTAGTTTTTCCTGTGAGTAAAACAATGCTTCATTATTCCTTTTGTTTTCCCAATTATGTTTATTTTTTATTTTTCGTTTGGCAGACACTAATATTATTATTATTATTATTTATTTAATCTTCAACGGGCCGTATGGCCTAAGTAAGATGCAACAGTTCATTAAAAAAATACATAACAAAAACAAGATTTGCATCGCAATTCACTGCGGCCACGGCAAAAGCCGGAGACGTTCCTTGAAGCACTGAGTGGAGATGTCGAAGTCGAAGCAATCCGAGACAGTATTGAAGACAGCCGACATGCGGAACATAGGGTCAGACCGACCAGCGCTGGAACGGGGTTGAGCGAGCCGTAGAGTTTCTCTAGACCTAAGTGTTCGGGATGGTGCATAGATATCGACTCGATGCAACAAAGGCGATGAATCGATAGAGCCATTTAGTAATCCAGCGATGAAAGAACACTGTGCATTGCGTCTTCTAACCGAAAGAGGTTCAAGGCCTAGAAGACGGCACCGCGCAGCATACGGAGGAAGATTATTGCGATCCTGCCAGGGAAGTAGGCGTAGGGCCTAATATATTGATAATATTTCATCAAACGAAAACACCGGTCATCCGTTATGCGATTGCTGCTGATTTTATTATTGTACGATTTGCGCTATACTTTACGTTTCAGCTACCGATGTCCGTTCAATATATTCCTTTTGTTACTTTTCTTAGTCTTCACCGTTTCATGGACAATTTGCAGACACTGCAAAACCTTTAAAGCACGATGCAGCGTCATCAGCTTAGACCAATGATTTTACTATAAATGCATCCCAAAGTGAAACTGTTTGTTTTAAGTTTGTGTCAGTTTTAATAACCCTCTAACTGGACGTCCTGAAGTATGAATATATCTTGGAATATCCGTTGCAAAACCCTGTAACCGGGCCATCTTAAGCTAGTCTCCTATATATAAATTTTCCGTAGCGCGTAACGCTACCATGGCAACGAGATGACGCCGTTACAGCGACGCCGTTACGGTGACGGTGTTATGGTGACGCCGTTACGGAGACGGTGTTACGGTGACGGTGTGTTTCTCATTGGTTGCTCTTGTTCGTACACGTGCGCCGTACTCGGACACTTTTGCTGACCGGTTGTTTTGATCTAGCAGAAACTTTCAACCGTACGGATTCGATCTGGTGGATGAAATTGTATTAGTGTTTTTTTTTTTGTGGAATATTTTTTTAAAGCTTTTGAAACTGTTTTAACTGGTGCTGGGCCAAGTTTTGTTAATCAATTGAATTGCTTGGGTGTTGATCAAACGTGTGTTGAGGTGAATTGAGCTTGCGGAAAGAAAAGGCATGTCGATATTTGCGAAATTGGTTCTTTCGTCTAATCAATTTGAAACGCGAACAGTTTGGTAAGTTGGATGAGTTTTTGTACAGATGTTTATATTACCAACCATAAACAATGTATCTTTTTCATGTGTGTATGAATCCTTGACCAGCGTGATCCAATCGAATAGCTTCAAGGACATCAAACGGCAACACAATTATTTTATATTTTGTGGTGAGTATTTTATCGCACATCGATATTATTCACAGCTGTTAGCAAATAAACTAACCGACCGTTTTTCTTTTACCTATAGTTTTTGCAACAACGGAACCACTCAAAAAGACAGAAAGAAAAGGGAGGCTCATCTCGCACCTAAACATGAAACAGTGGGCGTATACAGTATCCCTTTTCTACAAGGGTTAGGAGATGTACGTAATGAATGAACCAAGCAAGTACAGGTAACTAAACGTCCAGTTCTAGAAGCCGAACGCAATAGGGTTGGTGAGATGGACAGGCGCAACATGCACTACAAATAAATGTACAAAGAAAAACAGAAGAACATGCATCGCAGTCGCGTAGCTGAGCATGAGAGTTTAAATAAAGAACGTACGGAAGTGCTCCGACAAGAAATTCAAACTTAACAACCATAGAATTCTCTACTTTGCTTTCCGAAATCAGCCAATAACGTGTGTGATTCCTTAGCAAGGGGGAAACCGAATGGCAAGTCGATTAACGACTATATTCAGATGCTTGAGCATAATCATATATCGGCCTACGACTGGAAATGAAGTTGATTATGGAAAATAATTGATGACGATGATGATTTACACAAATGCATGTTCATGTATTTGCCCTTGCAAAATTCATGCGAAATATCATAGAAAAAAGTGATTCATTCACATTGGCTTTTATACGGTGTTAAATTTAGCAACAATGTCATAAACACAAGTACAGGCGGTCCCCGAGATACACGGTACCTCTTATACGCGGATTCGGAGATACGCGGTTTTCTAAATTTGACAATTCTTTGAGCAAATTGTACTGATTTGACACATCAATTGCAAATTGCCAAATAATTTCCGTTTTGATCGAATGTTAAAAACTATTTCAAAAGGTTTAAAACAGTTATATTCAGTCAGAATCATATCAAATAATTCACAAAGTGACTAAAAACGCCCCCTACTTGCAAAATTTCACGAAAATTTGTGATATTTTAGCTGGAAATCACGAGATTCGACTTACGCGGAAATTCGAGATACGCGGTATTTTGCGGCCGTTTTCGGTCCCCATTAACCGTGTATCTCGGGGACCGCCTGTACAACGCCGTCGTTTAAAAACTATTTTACACTCATTCAATATCGGACTTATTAAATGTTTTACAAAAAAAAGACCTGCGTCCTTCTTAGCCTGGTTGATGTTCACTACATATTGTTTATGTTCTCAGCTACCAAGTAATGCAGGAAGAGGAATATTCAAAATAAACCTACAAGTCCAATTCAACCTTTCAAACTGAGATGGATGCATTATGGGACAAATACATACACACTTATTTCTTTGAAGTGTTGAACAGAAATCCACACACTTAAACAAACAACAGTAGATTTTGATATTATAGCACTCCTATCACACAATTTAAGACAAATAATTGTAATTTTACGATCCACCTACGTTGATGAGATTAACGATAGCTTCTAATTGTTGCCAATGTGGCGCCGTTTCCTGGGTATAAACATTAGCGTCCAAGTACTGCAGGACTCATCATCTATAATTTATGAAACTGAAAAACCAGTGATTATCAACTTACATTTAAACACTCAAAGCAAAACCATGAATGTTAAGCAGAATGCATGTTGTTAATCATAGAGCTACGGCGTTTGATTCAGTCAAATCATTTTTCTACAATAAAACCCTGCAGAAGGTAGAGCACAGATTAACACGATCAGGTCTACACGCTATGGCGGTATACAGGGACCTCCAGCAAACTTTCCCGTACGCCGGTGGCGGCCCCTGTGTCTTTTAATGGGAGATGAACAATCATTACGATCAACTGTACTCTGCCCTCATGAATGGAAGCAGTGTACAGGTTGAATTTCGTGTTCTAAGAATTATTGCGGTTGACAAAAATCTCATCGGACACACAACAGTATTGATTAACAGTTGAGTTGAAAACTTAGCAAAAATAAAATCAATTTTGCATCGTGTACTTCTTCTTCTTCTAATTGGCGTAAACGTCCTACGAGGACATGCCGGCCTATACAGGCTTTCAAGACTTTATTCAATACCACATAGCCGCATAGTCAGTCCTTACTACGGGGGGACGGTCCGTTCCAGGCTTGAACCCATTGCGGGCGTGTTATTGAGTCGTTCGAATTGACGAATGTACCACGGGACCGCCCCATTTGCTTCGTGTATATTTGGTTAAATTCAACTTAAATTCAGTTAATGTAGGCGGAACGGAAAGTTAGTAAATTCAGTACCGGGTTGAACCTATTGACGGTAGTTTGTGCAAAGGAGGACAATCAGTTCTGTCAACGGGATTTGCTGCCACATTACAATGATTTGCATCTATCAAGCAGTTTAAGAGCAATAAGTCTGCTGGCAGTGATTAGCTAGAGGAAAAGCTCTTCAAAACAGAGCCGGTGAGGCTTACCCTCGAAATCGTTGGTGTATTCATGATTATAAGAATCTGGGAACAAAAAGAACTGCTAGAAATGAGTGGATCCTGGGTTTCTTTCACCCATGACATTTAAATTAAAAAAAAAAAACAGACGACAAGCTGGAATGCTCGAATTTTCGTGTCATCACAGTCTTTAATGCCGCCTACAAGATCCTGCCCCAGACCCTGTTCTGCACGTATGCGTCCCTAGCTACAAATTTCGTCGGCAGCTACCAAGCAGGGTTTGTTGGAGGCAAATCCACCACTGACCTATTCATCGACTCCAGGCAGCCTACAAAACCTTAGTCCGGTATCAGCTATAGAAAATCATGCAGCGGTACCACTTTCTTGGGAACTTGATCCGGATGGTAGAAGCCACTATGAACGAGGTGCAGTGCAAGGAAAGAGTATCAAACTTGATGTCGGAATCGTTCGAAACGCACAGGGTACTGTTGACGATCACAGGTTCTGAGACAAGGTGACGGACTGTTCTGTCTGCTCTTCAACATCGCCCTGGAAGGTGTCATTTTGTATGCAGCCGAAGAAATTGTTTCATGACTTTCAAATGGTTAATGTTTCATTATTAAGAAATAGCGAGTGTGTGTGAGGCGTATAAATGCAGGTGACTCAAATGCAAATCAACAATCATTGATCAGACTCAGACCAACTGGGGAGCAGTTTATTAGTTGACGGCGACAGTCTCGAGGTCGTAGAGGAGTTCTTCTATCTTGGTATGGTTGTTACTTCGTACAACAACATCAGCAGCAAATTCCGTGCAGGGGAATCGTGTATACTACGGGCTTCATCAACTGCTGATATCCAGAAGACTCAGTCCGCATGAAATGTGTGATATAACGCACATTGATTCGCCTGGTGGTCCTCTATGCACACGAGTCCTGGATCATTCGAGCGGAAGACGCAATCGCTTTGAGCGTGTTTGAGTGACGCATTTTCCAACCGCCTTTGGTGGTGTGTTCGAGCATGAAGTTTGGAGGAGAAGGATGAACAACGAGTTTGCTGAGCTGTACGGCGGATAGAGCACTCTGAAGATGGTGAAGGCAGACAGGATACGAACGCTGGGGCATGTTATGAGGATACCGAACTCATGTCTCGCCAAGAAGGGGTTGGTAATCTGGATCAGATAAAGCAAGTTTTGTCGGAGAATTGGTATCTCCATGGTTGAGATGCTGGAACTAGGGACCAAACATCATGGAGAATTGTTGTTCAGGCCATGTAAGGACGATGTGCTCGATCGTAAAAGAAAATATCGATAAAGATAGGGGAAACAGGACTGCATGTGAAGGTGTTTGAGTACAGTCTCGAGTGATACAATAACACTCGGGATTCTGTTGCAAAATCCTATAACCGGGCCATCTTAAGCTAGTCATAGCAACAAATAGAAACGGAGGAGAACGCAATCTAGAGCGTAAAATGCATTTGAGAGAGTTAGCGAGAATAACGCTCGCAAAACACGGTGTTCGCGCAGAACAGAGAGGGACAGAAGGGTCGATTGATCGATTGGATCGATAGGTTGATAAGCGGTACTCGAGAGATAGCCAGGCTGTCATATAGCCAGGCTGCCATAAAGCACTATAAACGCATGAGGCGAGACATTTATAGACGACTAGCTGGCCCGACAAACTGAACCATTCAAAAAAAAACTAAAATATTCCATTATTGCTTTGTTACTTGGTATAGTTGTATCGTGCCCGTATCCCCTCAGGATCCGATCATCGAGTGTAAACCGCCAGGCACCTTACACCAAGTGTCAAAGTGCTGTATACAACACAACACCAATCCTGCTCTTTGTATGGGAGTTAGAAAATCATTATTTAATTAAGTTTAGTGTAACATCTGAATGATTTTTAAATCTTAAAACCTATTCTCATACCACCATAAGGTGTGTGCGAAGTTTCGTTGAAAATGATCCAGCCGTTTCGGAGGTTGCTCGCAACAAACACCGTGACACGAGATTTTACAGGGTTTTCGAGGATTATATAGACATGTTCAGCGAGTTGTAGATTCGTTCAGGCATATAATAGACTCTTTCAGCGAGATATAGAATTGTTCGGAAGTAGGCGTTGACATGTTCAGCGATTCTGTAGAGCTGTCATTTGTTTTGTTTACACACTGTGCCGCAGGGTTCAATTTTTCATTCTTAAAAGTCCTAAAAGTAACTAATAATCATTCCCCAAGCTGTTTAATACATAAATTAGTTGAAAAAAGCTTATTTTTTCGAAAACTGTTTGTTTACCTCCTGATGAGAATGATCCAAGCTGCAGTCCACGGGGTACGAAAGTGACAGCTCTACAGCATAACCGAACATGTCTACACCTTCTTCCGAACAATTCTATATCTCGCTGAAAGAGTCTATTACAGGGTTTTCAAAGATATTATTGACGTGTTCAGCGAGTTGTTGATTCGTTCGGGCATATAATTGACACTTTCAGCGAGATACAGGGTTTTCAATGATATTATTGACGTGTTCAGCGAGTTGTTGATTCGTTCGGGCATATAATTGACACTTTCAGCGAGATATTGAATTGTTCGGAAGCAGGCGTTGACAAGTTCGGCGATACTATAGAGCTGTCACTTTCGTACCCCTTGGACTGCAAGTTGGATCATTCTCATCAGAAGGTAAACAAACGGTTTTCGTAAAAATATGTTTGTTTCAACTAATTCATGAATTAAACAGCTTGGGGAATGATTATTAGCTACTTTTAGGACTTTTCAGAATGGAAAATTGAACCCTGCGGCACAGTGTGTAAACAAAACAAATGACAACACTACAGAATTGCTGAACTTGTCAACGCCTGCTTCCGAACAATTCAATATCTCGCTGAAAGTGTCAATTATATGCCCGAACGAATCAACAACTCGCTGAACATGTCAATAATATCATTGAAAACCCTGTATATGCCTGAACGAATCTACAACTCGCTGAACATGTCTATAAAATCCTCGAAAACCCTGTAATATATATAGATAGATATATAGAGAGCCCTACGAGTAGAAGCGAGAGAGAGAGAGAGAGAGAGCGATAGAGAAAGAGAGAGAGAGAGAGAAGGAGATAGAAAGATAGAGAGAGAGAGAGAGAGAGAGAGAGAGAGAGAGAGAGAGAGAGAGAGAGGGAGAGAGAGAGAGAGAGAAATAAAAGGGTCCGTGAAAGGTTAGTAGCCAGTCGAACATATAGCGAAACACAACGTAGGAGAAACACACGCCACAGATAAAATCGCGCTAATTAAGTTTTTTCGGTATGATTCACCGAAATTCAAATCTCACGTTAAAGCGTTCTGCGACTAGCGGTGGAACACACGGCGATGTGACGAGCATTACATCTTATTTAAATGTTTTATTTACAAATGTTTGTGTTTCCATTACATTAGCAATCGTGGCCCACTTTCTTTTTCAATATGTTTGACTATCGGCTGGACTTGTGGTACAGTCGTCAACTCGTACGACTTAACAACATGCCCATCGTGGGTTCAAGTTCCAATATGACTGACTATTATCCTGCTATAGGTTATCAAAAAGTCACTAAAAACCAAGCCCCGATGTGGCGCAGGCAGGTCTTGGCCGACAACGGTTGTTGTGGTAAAGAAGATGTTTGACTATTCCGCTATCATTGACCATTTTTACAACCATATAGGACATACGAAAATTTCATTTAGTCATGCTGACCTTATGGAATAGCTTCCATTAAATGTCATGACATGTTCATATGACATATGGGTCTTCCATCCACAGGGCTCACTGTCACGGCTTATTATTGACCCGTTCCCTATCTTCTGCATGACTATTTGTGTACCAAGCAGCCATGGGTATCCAGGAGTGCTAAATGCAAATAAAATTAATGAAACTAACTTCATTTAACTTTGTTGCTTCATCATGTGCTCATATAAAAAAAAACCCATGGCCCAGGAATGTCCTTATTCCGTGTATATTATTATTGTATATTATTCCGTGGGAAATATAAACCCGTTATATGCATGTTTTAAAGTTGTACACTTAGTAATAGTTATGCAGCTCCGATGGTTTTACTATTTTGCATGGTACCACACATTTTTGGGTTAATGTACAATGGAAAATTGTAATTGTTAAACGTTCATAGCGAACAATTTGGCAATCCTTTCAAGCAAGCATTTGACTGCATTTGGAAGATGGTACAGGAAGCAAGTGCATGATAGTTCGAAGCAAGTCTTTTTATTTAAACGGTTTGAACTACACAAAAAAACACTACTACGCATGATAAAACGGATGGAGCGAGGTAGAATCTCCACCACAGAATTATTTAGAATCACTGGGAATAATTTGATAATTATTGATACACTTTCAACACGTGTGTAGAAGAAAACAAATATGTCTTTTGATCTGAATATATCAATGATTCAATCACTCTACCATTGCTTGTTGCCTCGGAGAATGGAAACACCGCAAAGAAATAAAAATCATCCAAGCACCCATAGTTGGTTAGCAAAACCGTTCTATAGTGAGTAACTTTTTCGTACAGGTAGATCCTATAGTGAGCAATCGGTTCACCTATGAGCGTAACGTGAGCGTAACGTGAGCGTCACCTCTTACTTCGTTTTGTATAAGGAGATAAAAAGATGATGGAATAAGAGGTAGTGTCGCTTTCTATCGAAATTTGTTCTTCTCAAAACATTTTTTATTTATCTCTCAAAACTCATTTCCGACATCGATTGAACTAAATTGGTAATTCAATATCAGTTTTAATGTTTAATATTGAGAAGATAATTTGTTTCTTC
This sequence comes from Anopheles gambiae, assembly GCF_943734735.2. Taxonomy (NCBI): domain Eukaryota; kingdom Metazoa; phylum Arthropoda; class Insecta; order Diptera; family Culicidae; genus Anopheles; species Anopheles gambiae. The sequence goes on from NC_064602.1 coordinate 51,715,713, forward strand.
TGCTTCTGCTATTTATAAGATTCTTGTTTTTTGCATTATTTCTCATCATCGGAATTCTAGTTGGCTACGTGTTTATTTCCTGTTTTTAACGACATAGAAAAAAAGGGTCCAAAGTACTTATAACCCAGGTTGGACGCAAGTACCAAACTTGCAGGCAAAATGGCTGAAAATCTCGCCAGGATTGGACTACGGATCACGTTTATATAATGTTTATATAATGTTCATTCGTTTAAATTTTAAACTAATTCCTTTTTGTCATACTTTATGGCACCCTGTTCAACATTGCGAGGATTGCGAGTCATCTGCTCGAAATCTTATGGTATTTTAAATAATCTTTATTTTTTATTATTTTTTTCCGGTGTTATTCGTGGAAAAGGTCACTATATATTTTTTTGTGCATTTTTGGAAAATAATATGTCAAACTTCAAGTGTTCAGTTTGCTACAAATCGCACTGTTATACCTGCTCGGGGCTATAATTGTAATTGCTAAAACTAGGTGCGAAAAAACTGCGTAGGTTCACAAGCCATCAAATGCGAAGGCGCTGGGGCTGTGAATTTATATGGCATGCGGGCCCTCGCGCGCCCTCTCAAATTGCTGTCAATTGCATGGCGGTGTCATTCGAGGCGAGAATTTCAGTCATTTTGCATACATCTTTAAAACTTGCATCCAACCTGGTTTAATTAAACTCGTAAGAATTGGATTATTGTGCTTTCATTTTTTTAAATGTTGACTATGTTACCAACAATAAACATACATTTCTTCATCAACAAATTAAATTGATGTTTAAAGGATCGACATGTTCTTCGCATATAAATTAAAAAGGTAAAATTACAAAATGAGAGCTACCATATTGATGTACAATATTTCTTCCTAATATGACAACATGATTTAATATACTAGTTTGGTGCTATAAGAGCGGTTGCTGATTCTTATTCTTTCTAGTATTGGTTCCACGCTTAGGTTGACCTTTTACGGGTGCGCCATTTTTCCTCTTAAATCGCTCCTCCAACATTAGCTCGTGGGCCGCTAAATCCATTTCTTCCTGTGTCATATCTAACGCCTCTTGCATTTCCATTTGAGCACAATGCACTAAATCAAGATCACAATATTTACCCAGACCTTGTTGCGCTAGAACCTAAAAAATATGTGTAACGAATTAATAATTTTAGCTGTAGGTGTTGTTGCTTGCCCCACATTTAAAAGTGAGCTCGGGTTCATAAATACTTACTCTGCCCACGAGACTCTCAGCCGATCCTATAACTTCTGCCGATAGCTTATGCGTTTCCTGAGGACTGCTTGGCGTTGAGTGAATAAGACGATCTTCCTCAAAATTGGCAACTTGATTATCTGAAATTAAATATAATCAAGATATTCATCAAAAACAAAACATGATGTTGAGTAATCTATCTTATGTTTTTGTTGGTAGAATATTAATATTTCGAATGTAAGTTTGAACAACACAAATAATGTTGTTTCCTTCTACCAACAATATAAGGTTAACTTAGTCCATATTTACGTATAAAGCGACTTATTTTACTATTACTTATGTACAGCATACCAGAGTAATTACTTTTTTATAAAACGTAATCTATACATTTTTTTAGGAATAATATTATGCACGGCTCATCCTTAAATGCATCAAATGCTAGTAATATATTTAACTATTCATTCAGGTTATAAGCAAAAAACTGTTCAATTAAATGCCGTTCTTCCATAGAAAACAATACGTATGTGATGTTTGTGAGAATTATGTGATGGTTTCATCCTTACCAGTAAAAAATCAAATGTATTAGAAAAAACAGTCAATTGAAATTATTGTGTTCCTATTATACTACATATCAAAATATATTTACACTTAAAACATTTATAATAAAATAAATTGTTCGTATAAGACCAATATAACTAGAGGGAATATAATACAAGACATGAATAAATATAATCCACTATTGACATGAAAATCGATTTATACAAACCAATAGAGGATCCCAAAACAATGAGGTCTCTTTTAAACGTTTATTGACAATATACTGACAATTTTTGATACTGTCCAGCGACTCCTCAACAGCAAACCGAAGGACTGCGGAAATTGCTTTTAAAAATACAAGAAGCCCAAAAAAGAAAAATATGTTTCATTTGTTTTCCTACACGTATTTAGTAATTACGCACTCACTGAACCATATTGTTAACATGATGATGGCTTGTACATGTAAACCTTCAATGAAAAGACGATGCTGTTACCTGTCCACGCTTTTGGAGTGGATGCTGTAATCTTGTGCAGGATCTGGAGCGACGTGGATCAATACGAATGTCGCATATGCAGCAAATAAAAATGATTGTCATTATTGCGCAATTGATCTAACTTTAGGAATTAGATGAAATTAAATTTAATTGATGTTTTGTGCGTTTTTCTTTATGCATATCAAAGATATATACAGCGTATTACATTTAAAAATGTTTTGCATTTGGGTTTTTACCATTCCTGCAAATTAAATGGTCTGCACATTGTTTGCTTTCCCTTGTACCAGTATATAGTTAAAACAAATATTTTTGAGTATTTTTCAATTTTCCAATTGTTTATGTTTTCTGTTAATTGTTTAACTATTTATGACTAATTAGCTTGAATACATAATTAATGTATTCAATGTGCAACATTCAAAATGTCGAATAAATCCACCACGGCATCGCAACAATTAAATTAGTAATTATCTATTAAATTATTAGTAACTTACTATTAAAATGAAATAAATTAAATTATGATGTAATAATTGTCAACATAAAAACATTCGTTTTCTTATATGTCATCGTGATATAACGTATGAAATCAAGTATTTTAATCGCATTATATATATTAAACTTACCATTTATTTGCGAGTACAATTTGCTATGCGATCCGATGTTTGCGCTAACAGAAAACAGAACACATTAATATCATATTTGAAAACAACATTATGCCTTCATTCTAATAACTCACTTTGCATTCGCTCGTTTTAAAATTGAAGAATCATCTAAAACTAAAGGGCGAAGTGGAATTTCACCCGTATGTCCCGCATTTCCTATATTCAAGCCGTTACCGTAATTTCGTCCTATCGGTTCGTCGTGCACGGCATGAAGAATGCTTTCAGCTACATGATTGTAGGTATTAGAACTGTTAACACAGTTTTGCTTTGGCTTCATTTCTGTTTGGCTTGACCCGTCATTTGGGCCAGATAAAACCGTATGCATTGCCGCAGATGCGGCCATGGAAGTGGCAGACATTTTGTTATTATTTGAATTCCACTTTTGTTTTGATCCAAAAGGACCCGGACGTCGAATTGACGACCAAACATTACCAAATAGAGTGTGATTTCGCTTTTAAAAGAAAACATATGAATTACGTTTAAGAAACTATTTCAGTTATGATAAAATTCACTCCTTACCCGATGAGATGGCTCTGGATTATCATCGCCGATTTCTTCCAGATTGCCTGAAATGGCTCGCTTGAGTTCCGGACCGGCTTCGTGTAGTGTCCGCAGTCCGGCCTGAAGCGTCATAGTACGTCGTTTATTTTGATCGCTGTTGAGTTTGCTATCATTTTCTTTGCGCTTCTTAAACCGCCTAAAGTAATCTTGTATTAAAAATGTTGCGTAAAATTTGCCCACTGTAACTTCATCATCTACTCCAGGCGGAGGAACGACTTGGTCTAAAAGTTTCGGATTAGTTCGTTTCCATATTTGTTTGATTGTGTTCCGCAATTCTGCGTTTGCATCGTCGATATTGCCCTCTGTTTTGATTTTCAGTGAGGTGCGCACCACTGCAAACAGTGTCGCATTGAACAACACCGTGCCGTCACTGTTTAGCGGCATGTTCATCGAGACTAGACGCTTACAGGCTACCCGGTGTGGACACAGCTTGCCAAATCCAAGCGGTGGCGAGATTTTTCGTAGCAGAGTCACTACGTCCAGATGCTTGATACGACCCTTCGCGTCAGGATCGTACTCGCTCCACAGGCGCACAAACTCATCCAGATGATGGGGTCCAAGAATAGACCAGTCTCGCGTCAAATAATCAAAGTTATCCATGATAACGGCCACGAATAAATTTATGATGAGGAATGAACACAGTACGTAAAAGGATATAAAGTAAGGGAAAGCTATGTTTGAGCCGCATCCTTCTGGAGAACCAGCATCGTCGGACTTAGCATCGCAGTTTACCTCTCCCGGACGCGATGAACAATCAAGCATGATGTCCTGCCAAGCCTCTCCTGTCGCTGATCGGAACAAAACCAACACTGCTTGTGGAAAGGTTTGGAAATTGTTGTTTCGATGTATTGATGTTTCATCATCCATTGCTATTTTGCCGAATACCTAGAATTGTTACCGAGACAAATTAAAATTAGTATTCATTACTCTTTTATGCATTATTCAAACGTGAGGGACTTATGATTTGTCTAATTTACCTGCATTCCAATTACAGCGTAGATAAAAAACAACATTACAATCAATAATGCAACATATGGCAGTGCTTGAAAAGATTTGATAAATGTCCACAATAATGTACGAATTCCTTCGCCTCTGGCAAGAAGTTTAACTAACCGCATCACTCGAAATAGTCGGAAGAAATTGATCGAGATAATGCTAGAACCACCCTACATTGTGAAGAAATTATTTCATATATTAAATAGATTTTTAAAATGTTTACCAAGGTACCTTCATTCCTTTGCTAATGTTAACTTCTGAGTATACAATGTCGATGAAGCTTCCAAGTACAATTATAAAATCGAATACGTTCCATGCATCTCCAAAATAGTTCTAAAATAAATGAAGCAAACACAATTTATTTTAATTACGTGCGTTAGTAACAAAAATCATTTCGATTTATTTACTTTGAATCTGAATGCTGCTAACTTGAAAACGAATTCCAATGCGAACACTGCCGTAAAGATGAGATTCAACAAATCGAGTACTTCTGTATAAATTTCTGGTTGGCGGTAAAACTTCATCGAAAGGGTAATCGTGTTTATCATGATAAGTACAAAAATCATGTACTCAAATGGTTGTGATGTCACGAACCACCACACTTTGTACTGTATCCTGTGCTTGGGTATGTACCGACGTATTGGTTTTGCTTTCAGTGCAAACTCTATACAATTCCGCTGGTTTTTATCTAGATCGCAGTTTTTATACTCCTGTTCGCCTTCGTTTTGGAATGTAACGATAACGAAACCGACAAAGATGTTTACCATGAAAAATGCAATTATGATTATATATATGATGTAATACGCCGCAACGATTGGGCGGAAATTGTGTATTGGTCCGGAATCTTCTTCGTGAGAGTCAATCGATACATAAAGCAACCTGAACATCAGAGGAAAAAAAGTTATTTACAATGTATATGTAAATGTATATGTACATATGTTTATACATATTTATACTAACCCAGGCCAGCCTTCAAAAGTAGATACAGTAAAAAGAGTTAACATAGCTTTCGAAACGTCGTCAAAATGAAAGCGGTTTCTTGACCAGTATCGTTCTTTTGAAACTGGTTTATCTACGTTGCCATCTTCATATACCAAGTAAGTACCACTGAAATAAGAATAATTTTATCTTCATAAATCTAATTTCAATATCCACACTTTTCATCGCCCTAGTCAATACATTTAACTACATTTCAATACTTACTGGCATTCTGATTCCTGCATTTTAGAACCATCAGAGCATGAAAAGAATTTGCCCTAAATTGAAATAAATAAATGTTAGTATATACATATTTTTGTATTTACTTCGTATTCCACTAAAAATATGTTGGGTACACACCTATTCGACAACAAATAGTATAATAATTATTACTATGAAGGTGTTTTTATTTAATGTTATTTATAAAATTTTGCAGCTCTTCTATACAAATTGAGGAACGCTAATAAATTTGATAAAGAACACACATATCATAATGAAACACAACTTTGTAAGTAAGGAAGCTTAATAACTACAGCTAGTCTACTCAAACTCATATACTGCTAGATTCAAACATGCCACATCACATACAAAAACAGTAAATACGCTATCAACCAAACAATTATTAGCACACTCATGTGATATGAATACATATCAAACATAAAGCAAAAAAGCTAGCTACAATGCCATATTTGTTAACATAAACGAACCATGCTATTTTTACATCAGTTGATCAGTTGATAAAATATTCATTTTTAATTAAAATTATTCTCATACACGATTACAAAGTTCTTGTTCATTTTTGATTACGGATCTTATAATATTTTTCTTGAGGTTTTATGAATTAGACACATTCATTAGGATTAGATGTACGTGAATGTAGTCGCCATATTTTAACAACACTTACGAGTATTTCCTAATTTTCTATAGCAAAACAAAGTTTTATGACTCTGAATTTCTAATTATTAAATGATTTGCTTAGTTGTTAAGTTTTAAGAAAATCCCTTGTTGAAATACTTACAGAAGTTTATCCACATCTGTTGTAATGATAGCAAATGCAAAAAAATGTTTCATCTTAATTTATGGAAAAAATGTTTGCAAACATTGGAGTACTGCAATAATAATTAATCCTTCTTTAATAGGAGAAATCCTTCTTTTTCTTAAACTCCTAAACTGTGTTGCACCGGTAATATATAAAATAAATAGTTGGTATTTTTATATTAAATTTTACACCGAGCACTGTGGCATTATCGTGTATTTAAACGTAGAGCTCATTTTTCGTACTTCAGTTTTAAACCCAGAAAATAAATGTTGAATGTGCTATCGACTTTTGAAAAAGCCATCGTGAACGAACAGTGTTAAACACCAACGTACATACATAAATATTACTACACCACCTACCATCACTCTACGGACAGTCTTTTTCGAATAGTCTTTTTTTTCAGAGTAGATAGAAAAAAAACAAAAAATGTATGATTTGTGCCAAATGCTTTATCATATCCTTGTGTGTGTGTGTTTTTTTTAATTAGCATAATCATTATTGAAGGGTTCTACGATACTATCCAGCTTTTTTATATGAAGTTTGACAGTTGGCGGCTGAAATCTTATCAACACTCAATAAAAACACACACCCCCAATCGTATGTCGAATATCTATGAATATAAAGTTTATAACCGAAGTTGAAGAGTTGGAATCTATGATATTGTGCATTTTATTTAAAATAATGTTCGATAATGTAATAATTATATTCCAAAAGCCGTACACAACATAGATATTCAAGATCGGGTATCAGATCAGATAGATCAGTAGCTTGGTATTGGCAAGGTTTGCGATCGCCATGGGCGCCGGGTCTTGGGGGCGTCTTATTAATAGTCTCCATAATACCAAATGGGCACTTCAAGAGTCATACAAAATAATACTACACCTACAAATACAAAAATAATAATCGCACAGTGTTTTTTTTACAATTCAAGAGCAACGGTTCAAAGAGGCTGTATTGCTTAATAATCGCACAGCTATATTTTCTCCTCGTTCATTTGTTTTTTTTTTCAAACAATATATTTCAGGTTTTTTTTTTATAATTTAACAGTTCTAAACTAATTCCTCTTTATTTATCCTAAAGAAATAAAAACATCCTTAAACATCAAATAATAACTTTAAGTTTCTAGGTCTACAGCAAATACAGGCGTGCCCCGAGTTACGACCCCCTCGAGTTACGACGATTCGCCGGTACGACGATTTTGATTTTGACAGCTAAAAGTTGTCATTGACTAGAAATTTATGTATTTTTTTGAATTTCTGGGCTGATGACCGTTAAACATACATTTCGAAAGATTCTAAAACTACCCGATCTTTGATATCTATGTTGTGTACGGCTTTTGGAATATAATTATTACATTATCGAACATTATTTTAAATAAAATGCACAATATCATAGATTCCGACTCTTCAACTTCGGTAATAAACTTTATATTCATAGAGATTCGACATACGACTTTTTCGACTTACACCTTGCTTTGGGACATTTTTCCGGTACCAATTACAGTCGTATCTCGGGGGACACCTGTATCCGCAGTACGCGATACTCGATATACGCGAATTCGCAGTACGCGATTCCTCTAAATTTGACAGCTCCATGTGTTTTTTTGCACTTATTTAAATTCTTTGAAATATTTTATGCTCTTTTTTGGATTTCCCTAATGTTCTTAAAGCATTTTGCATTAAATTTGTGGTAAAGTAAATCTTTTTTACCAAAAAACATTAATTCATAATTCTGTGGAGATATTTTTTTAAATGATAGCGTATATCGGATAATCGGGGCGAGTATGGGCTTCGAACGAAGAAATCCGTTCGCCGCGGTTGTCAGAAGGCGCTCACTTGGCGCTCAGTTTTAAAATAACGTACCATTGAGAGACCGTAAGAAGCGCATGAAAGAATGAGTTCTACCTGCCGGGGTCGAACGTTCCCGTTTGTATGGGGAGAAATCCGCGAGGTTTTGCGCTGCGGATTTGGAACGAATGTTGTTCAATGTAACGTTTTGCTTTAAATTTTGTTTTAATTGATTGAAGTGAATTGAACTTAGAGGTATGTAATATTTTGAAAATGTTTTGTGGCCAATGAAAAATTTTTTTCATCAGTTTTGAAAATGTATATAAAAACATAAAATATATCGGGATATAAATATACAAACCAAAATCTATAATAATATAGTTAAATAAGAATATTACATATATTTAAATATATATATATATATATATATATATATATATATATATATATATATATATATATATATATATATATATATATATATATATATATATATATATATATATATATATATTTTTATATATATATATATATAATATATATATAATATCTATAATATATATAATATATATAACATATATTATACATAATATATATATATATATATATATATATATATATATATATATATATATATATATATATATATATATATATATATATATATATGACATGATATATATGATATGATATATGATATATGATATATATAAGTTTAGTATAAAAGTATTTATCAAATTTTACAGAAAAATATCATTTTTCATCATTTTCAAAATATCACATTTTCACCATGTAAATAACGCTTATAACTCTTTTAAATAAAATCAATCAGTATTTTTATACATTTTTATAAAGTAAATCCAATCCTGTCGTCTCTCCCAAATTTGAATTATTTTATATTAAAATTTCAAGAAAGTGAGTAAAGCTACCTTATAATTGATAACAAATCGTCCAATATAGATGTAACGAATGAAATCCAATACCAATGGCAAAAAAAATCAAAATTCAAAATTTAACCATCCTTGAATCGTAGATATAAACGTCTTTAAGTGCTTGACAGTTGTATCTCATGGTTCTCATTCTCTCATGAGCGTCGAACGGATTTCGTCGTTCGAAGCCAGTACTCGTCCCGTGTATATCCATTTTTCCTTTTTCATTCAGAACTAGACGAACGTAATGAATAAATTACTTCATTATTACAATTTTTTTACTTTGGGCGAAATTGCTTAGTTCGCAGCATATCTTCATATTTTGTACGTATTAAGTGGGTTTTCTTTTAAAATTCGTGTAACATTGTATACATACTATTAATTATAATGCAATATAAGGGTTTCTATTTTCTCACAGATTTAGCAATTCGGTGAAGCTACCATTTTCCATTCGAATAATTTTTCTCTATATTTTTTGTTTTTGTTTATGAGTTCATAATATAAACTTCGTTCCTGTGAGTTCATTTTAGAATTGTTAGCGTTTTTCCATATGCTCTTCCATTTTAAATTTTGATATTTTTGCATCATGCGGGGGATTTCTATTGATAGCAGATTTATTTTATATAGATGTTACGCTGTTTGTAAGTAAAAGTTGTTCCTGTATGTCGTGGGGACATATGCAATTTCAGTTACTATTGTTGTTATACATGGGATTTAATAATAATAATAATAATAATTAGATTTAAACTTCCTCGTATTTTTGGCAACGCAAGTTGATTTAGACTTATCCTAAATTGGTTAAGAGTTCTCTTGAAGTTTCCTATTAGCTTCAATGTTTTGCCTGAATGGTATGAGCTTATTGTTAGAATTGAGCCCACATACCATAGCATTAATATAAAAAATGTGTTACATAGAATGTTTTTTTTTTTAGTTTATGCCTCTATCTCAATGTATCATAAGGATCTGTGCATTTTTTATGGCTTCCCAGTTTAAGTGAACCATTAGTCTCAAGGAGTTTGTAATCGTGATTCAAAGAAATTTGATTATTTCTTCTGTATGGAGCCATGGTATGTGCATTATTGAGAATTCAAAACATTTTCCGTTATCCATTGCGGCTGTTTTGTTCCAATTTACTTTAGCTCCTGCTTCTTAGCCAAACTGTTCAAATATGATTTCAATAGTTTCAATTTTACTGCGTGAGTTTGTGATGATAAAAATATCAATATGCGTTAATTACATCATCCGGAATAGGATAAATGTACCAATTATGGACATACTTTGTCAACAATTCCCAGGAAGGCGAATAAATTCGTTTTTTACACAACAATGTGTTTCTATATGTATTTTGGGAGCCTGAAAAGCGTAAATCCTGCACATATATTTTAATTTGCTTGGTTTTAATCAATAATCCCTGAAAAATCTAATAACTGCTTGAAAATGTACCAATTATGGCACAGTGTTTCTTTAATGGTCTTAACAGGGTTCCTATTATGGCCATATATTTAAAATCGTGTATTTTAGATGCAAAACATCCCTTCATGTGATGAATTTCAAATAAATTAATGAAATGTAATTCAGAACCAAAAACTCTTCTTATTCTTCTTTGGCACTACAACCGTTGTCGGTCAAGGCCTGCCTTTACCACTACTGCGACTTGGCTTTCAGTGATTTAATGATTTTGCCCATAGCAGGATAGTCAGTCCTAAGTATTGGGTCATGGTCCATATTCGGATTAAACTCATCACGAGGATGTAGTCGAGTAAGGCAGAAACAAAAATTAGCATTTATAATTTTAGACACATTTGATAATATGATTAATGTCGTTTAAAGCAAATATTTAAAAAAAAACTTTAGAAATGGCTTCTTGTTCTAATTTCATGTGAGGTTGCCATAAATTTGACAATAGCTTTTTATCTCATTTAGTTATTTTGGTTTATTTAAGTCACTTTAACATAAATTCAAAACATGATTTTAATTTATATATCTTAACATAAAGAACGAATGATTGATCTGGCTGCGCCCAGGTCCAGATGGTATTTTAGCCAGTGTTCTTATCAATTGTAATTTTACATTAGCTCCATTCCTAACTAAAATCTACCAACTTTCATTTATTCTAAAACTTTCCCCCCCTTATGGAAATCTTGCTGGATTTTTCCCATACATAAAAAGGAAAATCACGCCAATGTTAATTGTTGTGGGCAGCCGCGCGTGCCGACCGCTGGACTTACCGTGGCAGTTGCGCTGCCACCGGTCAACGTCCACAGGGACGACAGTGTGTACACGCACACTGTCGCACACACTAAGCGCGCAAGGCTTAGTGTGTGCCGAGCGCCACACAGGCAGAGTGTATACGAAGGCCGATCGAGCAGGAGCGCTCGGTGCGGCTGGCGCGCGGCCTACGTTTTAACGTGTTTGTATTTCGTGTATATTATTTATAATGTTAAAGTTCTAATATGTGTAAATAAAGTAATAAGTGCAAAAGAAAACAGTTCATAACATTAATAATTATCGTGGCATCGCCCTCTAATGTGCATGTGCAAAGGCATTCGAATCGGTTTTACATCCGGCAATATCCAATGCCTGCCGGTCTTGAATAAGGCTTCAGCAGCATGGCTTTATGACTGGACGTTCAACAAGTTCCAATCTTATGACCTTTGTTTCCTCTATTTTTCAATGCCTGAATAATGGTATTCAAGTTGACGTTGTCTACTTAGATCTGAAAGCAGCTTTTATTCGTGTCTCGAATTCTCTACTTTTGGCCAAGCTTAACAAACTTGGATTCTCATTTACTCTCATGGAATGGTTTCAGTCTTACCTTTCAAACCACTCGTACCGTGTCAAAATAGGCAACGCGTTATCTGATAACCTTTTTTGCTCCTCTGGCGTACCCTAAGGTAGTGTCCTTAGTCCCCTCCTTTTCCTTTTGTTCATAAATGATATCTGTTCAATCCTTCCTGTCGATGGTCATCTCCTCTTTGCAGACGATTAAATCCTCTTTGCAGACGATTTAAAAATCTTTCTGCCAATCGCCGCTGAGCGGGATGGCCTTACCCTTCAGCTTTTTATTGACTCCTTTTGCCGCAGGTGTTCATCCCACTATTTAAATGTTTGTCCAGAAAAATGCTCTGTGGTGACCTTTTTGCATGCTCGTAGTACATTTATACATAATTATTTTGCTATGGGTACGCAGATGAATCGTGTTAATTTAGTTCGTGACCTTGGGTTCATGGGGCCTTTCACGATTCTAGTCAGTTTTTGTATGGAGTTTGACAGTTGGAGGCTGAAATCATGTAAACACTCCATACAAAACCACACATAAAACTAGCCTGCAATTTTCAGTCTAGATTACAGGGGTTTCGAGGATTATATAGACATGTTCAGCGAGTTGTAGATTCGTTCAGGCATATAATAGACTCTTTCAGCGAGATATTTCATATTTCATATTTCATATTTCAAGTTTATTCAAATTGTCAGCCTGATGGTTTCACAATTCCTAAATCTAACTAATTCCTAACTTAACCTATCTTAATTCCTAATGCTAAAGCGAACTTTTGAGCACATGAAATCAGATATTGGATTAAAATACAAACATAAGAAAGAAGAGTAAATAAGATTAGATATGATAGTCGGAAAAAAGAGGATGATAAAATAAAGAGGATAAGGAAGAGTATCAGGGAAAAGGATTATAAAGGATTATAAACGGGGGTGGGGAGGATCTGTGTTAGTATTGAAAGCGCGAACACACAGGAGAAGAGGTTCGTTGGAACCAAATGTGGTGTGACGAGAAACCATATTTAGTGCGCTACGTGCCCTTAAATTTCTGGAGGGTGCGTACAATCCAATCTGCTCGAGGAGAGTGGGAGCATCAATAAGCCCATTGAGCATGCGTCCGATGAAAAGGACGCGCGCTTGGGAGCGTCTTACTTCCAGGGATTCCAGACCTAGCAAATTGCAGCGAGATTCGTAGCTGGGCATAGCGGCATTGGGGCCAGCCATTCGCCGAAAAGCGAACCTAGTGAAACGCTTTTGAACCTTTTCAAATCTTGAGATCCATCCAGAACGGACTGGACCAACGACCACTGAAGCGTATTCCAATGTAGATCTAACTAAAGAACAATAGAGTGACTTGGCGTGGACAATACAATAGTGAGAGGCAAAGTGGATCACGAAAATCTTTGGTGAGTCTATATACAAGCCCCAGCGTTCTAGAAGCACTTGCGACCACCAACTCTAAATGTTCGTTTAGTGAAAATTTATCATCCCAAAGGACGCCAAGATCACGTATAAGGGAGGTTCGAGACGCACAGAATTGGAGAGCGAATATTCGTAATGGATAGGGTTGCGGTTATGACAGAAGGATATTACAGAGCATTTTTCAGGGCAAAGACTTAGCTGGTTGTAGGAGCACCATAAAGAGAATGAGTTCAGAACGGAGCCGAAGGCAGTCGCTGTGCGTTCTGATAGTTAAATATATTTTTAAATCATCAGCATACAGTAAATGACCTTCGGACGGGAGAATTTCATGAACATCACTAACAAAAAGTACGAATAAGAGAGGGCTCAAGACGCAGCCCTGTGGTACTCCAGAGGAAGGACAAAAGGACGAAGAAAAAGTAGTGTTGGTTTTTACACGAATGGACCTGCTATTTAAAAAAGAATAAAGCCAGTCAATTAACATATTAGAAAAACCAAGTTTTTTTAGTTTTAACAGGAGAAGGTGGTGGGGAACGGTATCAAAGGCGGCCTTGAAATCTGTGTAGATCGTGTCTACTTGCAAACCAGAATCAAGCGAGGGTATGACGTGAGACGTGAATTGCATTAAATTCGTGACCGTCGAGCGGTTTGGCATGAACCCATGTTGGTTCACGCTGATCCAGCTTTTTACCTGGAAAGAAATTACGGAGTGAACTGCAATTTCGAAAACTTTGCTACAAGCCGGTAGCAGAACAATGCCACGGTAGTTTGACACGTCAGCGGAATTATCTTTCTTGAAGATGGGATAGAGCCAGCCCGATTTCCATGAGGAAGGGAAGCAGCAGAGGCGCAGGGATAGATTGAAAATGAATGACAAAAGAGGGGCTATAACCTCAACAGTTTTTTTTCAAAAGTGAGGGAGGAATACCGTCAGGGCCTGCAGAGAAAGAAGGTTTTAGTTTTGAAAGAGCTTCTGAAACAGAATGTTCATCGAAGCCAGAGCAGGACACATCAATCACATCTTGGGGGGTATACGAAAAACATTGAGATGCGGTATTGGGTATTTGCGATGGAGGGCTAAAAATATTCAAGAAATGGTTGCGAAAAAGCGAGCAAATATCCTCCGGCGATGAGGCGTATACGGACTCCAAATGCATAGTGCTCGGGAGAGAGCTGCCTTTGCGTCGAGCATTCATAAATTTCCAGAAGGCACGGGGGTACCAGCGGAGGCGCGTCTGAAGGATAAGAATATAACCATTGTATCGAGTGCGGTTATAAAGTCGATATGCGGTAGCTGCATATTTGTAAGTTCTAAGAGCGTTAACAGAACGGGTATTCCAGTATGCACGTTGGTAGCGGGATTTGTCACGCTTCAGGGACTTTGAGGTAGCATCAGACCAGGGAGGGGAACGAGGGGGATTGCGCTTGGGACAACATTGCGGGAGTGTGGATAAAAAGAGGGATGTGAAAGTAGAAACAGCCACATTTACATTTTTACAAGAGTAAAGTTGTGACCAATCTATATTAGAAAGAGAAGAATTTAATAGGTTAAAATCCGTTTTTCTAAAATCGAGCGAGGGGGCGGTGATTAAACGAGAAGAGCTATGCTGAGAACGATTACTGGGGGTAAGTGACCCTGTGATTCTAAGAGACAGTTCCAGCGGGGGGTGGTGAGGGTCTATCTGTAGGATGGGAACTGGAGCTTGCGAGACGTATGTACATGTAGACGTTGCAATAGACTGATTTTTAGGGAAAGTAAAAATTAGATCAAGCTGAACCTGTCTGAAATTACTTACACTACTAAGCTGACTAAGGCTGTGGTAACGCACGATATCGATGAATAAACTTGAAGAATGAGCTGATGAGGCAGGACCTAGGAGCGGCAAGAAGGCGGGAGCTGGGTCCGGGGACGCGTGCCAGGTAATAGATGGAATGTTGAAATCACCGAACAGCAGTAAGCGATCATTTTTCTTCATGCGCGAGATGATTTCGTCGATCGATGCATCTAACGCGTTAAGCGTGTTGGCATTGGCGCTGAGAGTAGGCGGCAGATAGATAGATCCGATGAAGAGAGAGCAGGATGGGAGTTTTAAACGTATCCAGCACTGCTCGAGCGAATCGGAAGCAGGAGAAATCTCACAGGCTGCGAGCTTTCGGGAGACAGCGATGAGAGTGCCCCCGCCGCGAGAGCGTGAGCTGTTGCGAGAATTGCGATCGCATCGGTATACAACGAAGTTGTTATCAAATGCAAGAGATGAGGGAATGTTCTCTGAGAGCCATGTTTCGGTGAGAATGAGTACATGGTATTCTGTATCAGCTGAAGCGAGTCTGAGATCGTCTAGCTTGGTCCTTAAGCCACGGATATTTTATTAGTAGAAGCGTAGATCATCGATAGGATGCGGGAATGATGCGTGTAAGGGTAGCGGGGCACTAACCGCAATAGGTTAAGCGACCGAAGGTAATATTTCGAAGCGCTCAGCGGCATGATGGAGAGGGGTTATTGGCGTAGAGGAGCTGTTTGACTGCGCAGTTGTCGCTGCTGGTTCGTCAACAGGGGCGAAGTTGGCGGTGCTGAATCGGTGCGGAAAGACGGAAGTGATTCGTGTACTTGGGTCGCATCTGTTGATTGCCTGGGCCGGGATGGCGGCAGCGGTGGTTGAAGAAAATCCCGGCGAGCATTGTAGTCCAAAAATTCGCGGAATGCGAGGTGAGGGGGCCAAGAGCAGGGCGATAGAGCTTTGGCTTTCAGTGACAGGGGGACCCCGACCTTGAAAGATACAAAGGTAAGTCGCGATTCGTCTGCCCCTTGCTTTACCAATCGGATAACCATGACGTCGCTGGTGTTTAGACGAGATTTTACAAAGGTGGTGAAGTTGTCCGCTGTGACGTCAGGGATGATGTGTGCGAAGTAGATCCAGAAGCGAAGTTCGGAAACAGTAACCGTTTTGATAGCGTGATCATTGTTTGACGAACTACCAGTGCCATGTAATAGCGGGGGTTGCGATTGTTTTGGTCCCGTGACGTTTGTGTTGGTGCTTGCACCGGTGTTGATCTGTGTTGGTGCTAACGGTGGATAATTGCCGTCGTCGGATATGTGAGTGTCATTAACCGGCCTAGGTGGGCATACATCACGACCAATATCCTGTTTAAGGCTGGAAATTGCGTTGTTGATATCGTTGCGTAGGAGATCTCTAAGCTCTCCCACAAGCGTAGATTTTAGGTGCTGCAAATAAGGAATGACAGCACAACCTTTGCAATACCACTTTAGTTGAGGATTGCACTTTAGGTCCATTATAGAGCCTTTACTGAGGCCTATACAGGTAGGATGGTAAAAACCACCACAAGTGCCACTACAGGGAACGGCCTCGCCGTTGATAGTGTTAGTGCAGGCTATGCAGCTCATCCTGTGCTGTGTGCGATGGGGCTATGACTGCTCGTGTGGTGGTGTGAAGGTGTCGTCAGGAAAATGTAACAAATACACACGTACCTGTCACCACAAACACTGATGTATCTATTCATATGGAAACAAACAACAACATTACTGTCTCCACCAACAACACTGCAGTCTCGACGTCACCTCCTCGATCATCACAGCAGCAATAGCAACACTACTTACACACTCGCACTCTAAATCTCCGTTAAAATTTTACTATCAAAACACTCGCGGTCTCAAAACCAAACTTTCGGATCTTCGCATCTCTCTCGAAGTTGCGAGTTATGATGTCATAATACTAACTGAGACATGGCTGGACGATTCGATTCCTTCATCCCTCTTCTGTGACCGAAAATATACCGTCTATCGTTGTGATCGTTCAAGCGCTAACAGTAGCTGCTCTCGCAGCGGTAGTGTACTCATTGCCTGTTCCGCTAAGCTCTTGTCGCTGCAGATTGAAGTATCCCAATGCTCGTTAGAACTTTTATGGATTCAAATTAAACTGAACGGTCACTCACTCTTTGTTGGTGGTGTGTATTTACCTCCAAACCTCAGCTCGAATACTGACACGTTACACTCATTCTTCAATACAATTACATTAATACAATCTCGCATGAAAGATAGGGATTTGTTTGTCTTATGCGGTGATTTCAATCAACCTGGACTATCGTGGTCTCAAAATGAGGATTATTTCGCACCGCTTGCCGTTAACCCTGCCTCATCCTACTTTATAGATGGATTAGCTGAATTCAATCTGCGTCAACTTTCAGGGGTCGTAAATATTTTTCGGAGGCAACTAGATTTAGTTTTTGTTAATGAGTTAGTGACATATTCATGTTCACCAGTTTCTTGTAGTATTGACCCTATTGTTAAATTAGATCATTATCACCCACCTCTGGAATTCATAGTAAATGTTCCTTTACCGCATAATGGTAATAATGTTAGAGATAACAAATCTGAGTTGAATTTTCGGAAAATGAACTTAGAAAAATTTAGGGAAATCATAACCAACTCTGATTGGAATTTTTTAGAAATTAGAACCGATTCTCCCTCCACTGTGGACGTAGCGGTGGAGCAATTTAGTAATATTGTTAAGGCAGCTCTCCCTTTATGTTGTCCTCGTTCTAAACCCTCCTCTCGCCTTCCTTGGTACGATGCTACATTGCGGTCATTAAAGGCGGATAGGACACGTGCCCTCAAAAAACTCGGTTCAACTCCTTCTGAGTATAATCGTAGAGTTTTCAAATATGCCGCTTCTGCTTTTCGTATTTATAATCGGGCCATGCATGTTGCATGTTATACCGTAATCCTAAACTTTTTTGGTCTTATGCCAAGAAGCGTCGTAATCCCTCTTCCCTTCCTACTTCCATGTCGCTCGGTACGGTCACTACGGACAATGCTGCTGACAACTGTTCCCTATTCGCTGAGCATTTCGCCAATGGTCTGTCTAGACCGGAGAGTCAACCTCTGACAGAGTCTGAGGGCATATGGCCTGGTTTAAACTCCGTCGCATGGGCTGAGGGTATTGTCAATGTTAATACAGTCTCTGAAGCTCTTAAAAAACTTAAGCCATCCTTCTCCCCTGGACCGGATGGAATACCAGCCTCGGTTTTAAAAAAGTCACCCTTTCTATTCGTCCCTCTATTGGTAAAATTGTTTAACCTATCTTTGTCCTCGTCTTCATTCCCTTTATTGTGGAAGCGAGCATGGCTAGTTCCCATTCACAAAAAAGGTAACCCGTCTGTCATTTCCAATTACCGTGGCATCTCAATACAATGCGCAATAACCAAGGTATTTGAGCATATTATCCATACCTATGTGTTTAAACTCACCTCTTCTACTATTATCCCTCAGCAACATGGCTTTTTTCCTAACCGTTCTACAACAACTAACCTTATGTCCTTCACCTCTTTCGTATCATCCCAGTTAGAGTCAGTTAAACAAGTTGATACTATTTATACTGACTTCAAATCTGCATTTGATCGTATTCCTCATTCCTTACTTCTAAATAAAATTTCACAACTTGACGTCAATAATCCTTTTGTATCTTGGTTACGTTCTTTTCTATGTGATCGTTCCTATAGTGTTAAATTTAATGATATGTTTTCGACTCCCTTTTCATGTAGTGCAGGCGTACCGCAAAGTAGTGTTCTAAGTCCTTTGCTGTTCATAATTTTTATTAATGATGTCCGTACCACCCTCCCTCCTGAGTCTTTCCTCTGCTACGCAGACGACCTCAAAATCTTTCTCCCAGTTTCGTCTCCTAGTGATTGCATTTCCCTACAAAATATTCTTGATTGTTTTTCGTCTTGGTGTTCTAGTAATTCCCTCACATTATGTCCTGATAAGTGTAACGTCATTTCGTTTAGTCGTTCGCAGTCTCCAATCACTTACTCGTACGTCCTAAATTCTGTACCAGTCAATCGTGTTTGTGTCATAAAAGACCTCGGTGTCTTGCTTGACAGGGGCCTCACCTTCAGCCACCACATTGACTCAGTTGTCAATCAGGCGCGGAAAACATTGGGTCTCCTAAAGAAAATTGCGTGCGATTTCTCCGACCCTATGTGCCTGAAGACTCTGTTCTGCTCTCTGGTCAGATCGATTTTAAAGTACTGCTCAGTAGTCTGGTCCCCTACAGCTCGAACCCACGTGGAACGTATCGAGCGGGTGCAGCGATCGTTCACCAGGTTTGCTATATGTAAAATCCTGGGTAGATTGTCCTCCCCCATACCTCCTTACGAGGGCAGGTGTCGGCAGCTTGGCCTGGAACTATTGGAAAACCGCCGTTCTCATGCCCAATCCACCTTTATTGCCGCATTACTCCTTGGTAATATTGATTCTCCTTCCCTTCTTTCTTCTATCCCTTTCTACGCCCCTAACCGTGTTCTTCGAAACCGCCCTCCCCTAGTGATCCCTTCCCGCCGAACTGCAGTGGGCCGTAATGACCCCCTTCTTCGGGCAATTCGTCGATTTAACTGTGTATATTCTATGTTTGATTTCAACCTTCCCTTATCCTCTTTCCGATCCCGCATTAGAACCCTCCATAATCCCGTGCTGCCTTAATTTTTAATTTTTAATTTTTAATTTTTAAATTTTAAATTCTAATTTTCTAAAAAAAAAAATTTCTCAAATTTTAGATAATTTGTGTTCATTTTTGTTAGGTTAGGAACATAGGTAATAAGTATTATTTAAGTATTTGTGTAACCAAAAGGTAGACAAATAAATTTGAATATGAATATGAATATGAATATAATTCGGCCCTTTTCTCCTCGACCCATATGCAGTCCGCTATCAACTTTTGGGAATTTACTCTTTAGAAAAATGACTCCACTCGCCCCACTCGTCGAAATTTGTACTGTCATAACGATCCCTTGCTAAACTGCCTCTGGCAGTTAAATACTGATTCCGACCACCTCGACTTTACATGCTCTTTGCCTTCCTTCCGTTCCCGTCTCCAAGCCTCCTTTCCTTCCACTAATTAGAGTAAGGCAGTGTTAGTTTTTCAGCTTAATCTTTAATATTTGTCAAACCTACAAGGCGTTCAAATTATTTGAAATAAATGAATAAATGAACGGGTTGGATCAAATTTTGAGTTCTTGTTCTAGGTTAACAACTTTAATTGCGCATTTTGGTGTATATGTTAGCCTTGGTATAGATTTGATCATCTGCTGCGGTAATTGGTACCCTATAGCACTGGTCTCCAACCTGTGGTCCACGGACCACAAGTGGGCCGTGGCGTTAACAGAAGTGTTCTGGGAAAAATTAGAATTTTTTAAAGAAACGCTCATTACAATCCACATCGTAGCATATTTTTTGATTGAAAACTGTTAACTAAATCTATACAATTTATTTATTTATTTATTTATTTATTTATTTTATAATTCTTGTCCGCCAATTATGACCCCACAAGATATCATAAGTTATGATAGATTAATGTAGCGCAGACCTTCACTAATGGTGGACATAGATGTGTGAAAATCAACTCCTGCATAGAATAAATTAAAACTGCGTGCCATTGCTGATATCGGTTCATTTACCGCTAAATTAGTGTTATGCCTATCTACATACAAAAAGGACGATGAACGAGGACTAGAGCGAGGAACGTGTATGTTCACTTTGCTTAATAAGCGAGGTGCGTCAATTTCTCCTTTTATCAGTTTGGCCATAAAGATTGTTTTAGCCTTTTCACGCCGCTTCTCTAACGATTCTTCACCTAACAATATACATCTTGTCCTATAGGGTAGCGTGTCACCATTTGGCCATCTAAGCTTTTTCATCGCGAAACGAGTCATTTTCCTTTGTACACTTTCAATGCGTTTGATCCAGCGGTCGGTATGAGAACAATTAAGCCCTCTATAGCCCTAATATATTAGAGGTGGGCCGCGGCAATTGTATTTTCAAAGCCGGCGATCCTAAAAAGATTGAAGAGCACCGCCCTATAATATTGGAGCAATACCATGGTACAGCTGTGAACTCGTACGACTCAATAACATGCCCGAAATGGGTTCAAGCGAAGAATGGACCTTTCCTTTCCTTCTTAGCAAGGATTGCCTATTCGGCTAAGTATCAAAAGTTTCTATTGGTCGGTGCGTAAAACGTTACACCAAATAGAAGAAGTATAGTTGTTTTTTATGTACAATTGGCAAATTATGTATTGTAGAAAAAAGATAAGGCGTAATCCATCAATTACGTAACACAAAATTGCTAATTTTTGACCCCCTTGCCACCTAGTATAACAAACTGTACCGTAGGAAGAAGGAAGAAGGAAGAATAATGTACCGTAGGAAGAATGTTTAATTTTTTACGCATGTCTTACAAATTACGAACAAAGGGGCCCTTTCCGTTTGAAGCTCGTAGGCAGAAATTTCAGCCTGTCAGCTGTTGGCATTGTATAGCAGTTTTCGAGCAGCTATCTAAGTGGGTATAATATACAGGTGGGCTTATCCCAAGGTGTATGGATTTAGAAGGCTGATTTTTATCGCTTCTGCTTCTGAATGAAGATTGCAAGAGTGTTTTGAGTATTCGTCAAGCCTCCAGAAGGCTCGTTGGAGCAAAAGTTTTCACTCGTTTTGTCAAAAAGTGATATTCAAATTTGGTTTAAAAAAACATGCTATGAGACCACCTGGACTACATACACTTTGATTCCAGATTCGATCACCTGATTTCTTTAATGCACCTTGGGATAAATGTAAACAAACCCGTGTTTTCGAGCAGGTACTCGAATCTACTTCTAGCTTTTACCGTAGCAATAGACGATGCGCAATCTCAGATTGCGCATATATTTATCTGTCAAACGGGTCGGTTTGATATATTTATCTGTCAAAAAAATATATATATATATCTCGGACATATAATCTTGAAAATTTATGCGCAATCTTGGCGCAATCTGAAAATGTATGGAAATGACGTTTATAGCTCAGGGTTGGCTTCGCGAAATGACTTATGTTTTGATAAAACGAATATATGCGCAATCTGAGACTGCGCATCGAGTATTAATACGGTTAGGCTAAAATTTTCTAGACTGAAAATCGCAGGCTAGTTTTTTGTGTGGTTTTGAATGGATTGTTTACATGATTTCAGCCTCCAACTGTCAAACTCCATACAAAAAACTAACTAGAATCGTGAAGGCCCCCAAAATTGGTAATTATTTCAAGAGTTTCGGCCGCGTTTTCGATGTATTTATAAACTTACGACCAACGATCAACTCTGACGAAAAAACGGCTGACTGTATCAACTCCATCTCCAATTTGTTTGAAACGATTTGGGTTTGTAAGGAGTTAGATTGGTATTGCACCTGTTTACAGCGTTAGAGTGACACGCACACTGTGGTCATTGCAGTAACAGAATGCAACGTTACTGCGATGATCCTGTGTTATTAATTCGAGTTACGCGAATTTCTAGTTTTGACACTTCATGTGTCAAATTGGTACAATTTCCTTCAACAAGTGCTAAACTCAAAATAAATTGCAGTTTTGCTAAATGTGTTAAATCGCTAAATACACATAATTAATCGAATTTTCCACAAGAATTGTATAAAATAAGTAGAAATGAACATTAAATTACTACATTAAATCATTAAACACTTTATATCATTCATATTTTGGCTAAAACCGTAATATTCGACCTACACGAAAATTCGAGTTACGTGAATGTTCCTTAAACGCATTATTCGTAACTCTGGGAAAGACTGTAGCACATAAAAAGTAGAGAAATCTTTTTAGGCCGCCAAAACTGCGAAGGTTTTTAAGTCATAATAATCCTCGTTTTTTACTCATTTATTATTCAAAAAAAAATACAAAAATCAAAAACAAATCCTAGGGTTTGAAGAGACCCCCTCCCACCAACCCACGTTTTTCATAATGTCTAACACAGACCAATTCAATAATGATACGGTGCTTGGAGCAATTTGCCTGAAGAAGCAAATCAATTATAAGTTTATCTGCCTTTTCGAATTGTGGTGTCGATTTTTATCAGCTATCGACAAGGTATACCGGGCATTGCAGAAACACAATATCAACGTCGATATCTCCTATAAGGGATATTCGAATTCAAGGATTGACAAACACATTTGAGGATATGTGTGAAGGTTTTTCTCTAGGATTTTCTACTGAGGGTTTAATATTTTCTAGTTAAAATTGCTTGTTGTGAGATGGGTATCGATAATTTCTTGCCGGAAAGAACTCGACATAGGAATAAAAACGATTCGAAGACAAACCAACCGAGGCCTGAACTTTCAGCCTGTCAGCTGTTTGCATTGTATTGCAGTTTTCGAGCAGCTATCAAAGTGGGTGTAATATACAGGGGGGCTTATCCCAAGGTATATGTATTTAGAAAGTTGTTTTTCATTGCTTCTTCTTCTGAATGAAGATTATAAGAGTGTTTTGTGCAGTCGTCAAGTTACCAAAAAGTCTGAGCAAAAATTTTCACCTGTCCTGTCAAAAAGTGACGTTCAAATTTGTTTATAAAAAAACAGGCTATGAGACCACCTGGTCTACAAACACCTTGATTGTAGACTTTACCAACTGATCTCATTAACCCTTTGACAGTCTCATGATTTTGCAAAACTGGATTAAAATAAATGGATTAAAAAAAGCGATCTGCTACCCCGAGTGAGACTCGAGCAAAACCCGACCTTGTTTTGCCATTTTTTCGAGCAGGTAATCGAATCTAATTCTAGTTTTGAGGATAAAATAATCTAGACTGAAAATCGGACGCTAGTTTTGTGTGCGGCTTTGTATGGAGTGTTGACATGATTTCAGCCTCCAACTATCAAACTTCATACAAAAAGCTGACTAGAATCGTGAAGGGCCCCAATGTTGGTTTCTCGTTCTATCCAACGCTTTGAGCCAACGATGATGAAATGGTATTGTTTCCCAGTGCGCGTGGCTCAGGGTTCTACGCTTCTGGCTAAGGTAAAAACATTGCTCATATGAAACGGCAAATGTGTTCTGCTTCTGATAGTAAAATGTTTCTGATAATTAAAATAATTCTAGTAATAGTAAATCTGATAGTAAACATAGCCCCAGGGGGAAAATATGTATATTAGGTTGACGACACCAAATGGAAGGGGCCCCTCAATCGACGGGAAAATCAACGGGCCCCCCAAATGGCCGAGGCAATGGAGATTGTTCTTCGTAAAATGGCTGTGTATGGCTGTATGTAGATGCAGCTGTAACGGTTTTTGGTCTTTTTTTAGGACCCTTGCGCATTTCCTACAACTCCCCCCCCCCCCCCCCTTCTAACTTAAATCTTTCCCACTCTGCTCGAAATCTTATGGTATTTTAAATAATCTTTGATTTTTATTCATGGATTTTTTTTGCGGTAGTATTTATGGAAAAAATCACTATTTAAAATTTTGTGATTTTTTTAAAATAAAATGACAAAATTCAGTTGTTTATTATGCTACAATTTGCACTGTTATACCTTGCTCGCAATTTGCTCTTGGGGTGCTATTAACTGTTAAAACTAGGGGTGAAAAAACTACCAAGGCTCGCAAGCTCTTTAATGCGAGGGCTCTGGGGCGGTGAACTTGTATGGCGTGCGAGCCTTTGCGCGCCCTCGCAAATTGCGGTCAATTGCATGGCGGGTATGTTGGACCCACCTCCTGTCGCGAGGATACATCCCTCCCGACACAAGTTCCCGGGCTAGGACATACCCGGAATGGTTTAACGGCGAGGAATGAGAGTTTATGTATCTGGTTCTTACTACTGAACCAGACCGCTACCAGACCCGTTCATCGTAGGCAAAAGTCTACTACAGCATGTTGGACGACCGGTAGAAGGTAACTCCTTCAAGCTCCAAGTACCTTTTGAAAACCCGATCTTTGATTCGTTATAAACAATTATAATCTCTTACAAAACTTTTTAAAGGGACACTTATCACCATCACACCCCACAATACTGTCCAATGTGTGATTTTCTCTTCTGATCTTAAAAACATGACGGATGAAGAAGTTCTTGGCAATTTGAAATATCAAAAGTTACTCAACTGCGTCGTTTCACTAGCAAAATTAATAATGAAATAATCCCTACCAATTCTTTTCTTCTCCGTATTGCTGCAAAATATGTCACCTCTGCTATCAGCCTTGGCCCTCTCCAAGTGATTCCCCGTACATATTATCCCAACCCCATGCTTTGCCTTAATTGTGCTCACTATGGTCATACCAGGCTCACAGGTCCAGGCTCAAAACCTCACAGGTTTGCCACAATTGTGGTATCCCTGACTATGCCGAATGCACTGCTTCACTGAAATGTGTCAATTGCAAGGGTAACCATAATTCTTTAGACAAATCCTGCCCATTTTATGTCAAAGAACAGAAAGTCACTAAACATAAAATTGATTACTTCGTGTCTTTATCTGAAGCACGAAAATACATTTAATACCAATCGCATAAACTGAGCACAGTTCAACAATGGCTCACTCTCGCTCAAGTTGTGTCCACCAATCCACAGACTATCGTTGCCCCTTTCAATTAACCCGATTCTAGAGACGAAGAAATTGCCAATCTTAAAAAACTAAATGTAGAACTTTTGAAAACTCACTACATCTATTGTCACCCCTGACCCAAAAGATGAAAAGATTGCCCAACTTAACACTCTGGGCGCTGGCATTTTGCATCAGCTTTCTGCAGAGAAAACAGTACAAGATACAGCCGTTGCCGTCAAATTTTGGCTCGAAGTCACCAATTTTTGACAGTGTGCATCAATTTTTGTCTCGTAGGCGTCAATTTTTGAC
Organism: Anopheles gambiae; assembly: GCF_943734735.2. Taxonomy (NCBI): domain Eukaryota; kingdom Metazoa; phylum Arthropoda; class Insecta; order Diptera; family Culicidae; genus Anopheles; species Anopheles gambiae. Next base: position 51,741,762 of record NC_064602.1, read on the forward strand.
ATTGTGCATCAATTTTTGTCTCGAAGGCGTTAATTTTTGTCAGTGCGCATTAATTTTTGTCTCGAAGGCACCAATTTTTGTCTCATGGTCACCAATTTTTGTCGCTTGTTCATGAAATTTTGTCTCTTAATATATCAACATGAGATTACCTGATTTGACGCGTAGCTAGGGTTATTTAATTGTACTAACATTTAATTTCAATAAAAATCAATGGTTTATGAATATTTTATTGGTATTTTAAGGAAAATTCTTCAACATTTTTGACTAAATTTCAGGTACGTAGATCAACACAGCTGATTGCTTTTGAAAAATTAAGAATACTTTGAATAGGAATAGGAATAAATTGAATAGGAAGAATAGGAATACTTTGTACTCCTTAATTGAAAATGGCAGTACAATGATAACCCGTACGGATTGCGAGAACTATTTTAGGAATTTATTTAACTATTTGCCACGATGCCAAAATGAGGAAATAATCGAAGATTAATCTTCTCCAAATTGTTTTGATATTATTGTAAATAAGACGTTAAACTATATGAAACAAATAGAATTCCTGAATTAATTCCTTTGCATAGTATAACCTCTCTAATTTTGTTGTGCATTCTGCAATTATTAAAACATTAAAATAACGAAAAAATACCAAGAGACAAAAATTTGTGACCATTGGACAAAAATTGGTGCCTTCGAGACAAAAATTGATGCGCACTGACAAAAATTGACGCCTACGAGACAAAAATTGATGCACACTGTCAAAAATTGACGCCTACGAGACAAAAATTGATGCACACTGTCAAAAATTGACGCCTACGAGACAAAAATACATGACTTACGACCAAAATTTGACGGCAACGCCTGTAAGAGAGCGATGAGAGCGTATCATTGGCTTACGATCGTTCACTCTCTTTCTGATCCTCACATACGATGCCACTTCTGCAATATGCGCTCTCTCTTTCTTCCCGCTGCAATGCGCTCTGCTGAGAGTTGCTGAGAGACCAATCACAGAGAAGAGGAGTGAACAAAGCTGTGATTCTAAACACTCTGCGCCCAGAGTGTTAAACAACAAAATGCTAATCTAAATAAGCAAATTCATCCACTCACTATTAGAAACTATTAAAAACGTGGAAATTGTACAAACTAAATGTATTGATAATTTTATTCAAAACAGAGCCACTGATACAATCGTAAAAATGGATCAATCCGAAGAGTCTGACTCTTGTTGCTCCCCGTCCCATCTGGACGGAAGCAAAGCGACCTCTTCAAAGGCGCTTAAAAACGAGCCCTCTCAAAGGGCTCCTCTTCCTCCGGGAAAGAAACCTCCCTTCCTCCCAAAAAAAACCCTTAACACTTTGACCGCCAGCCTGACGTCACAGTTTTTGAGTGAGCACGTAGCGCATGGCAAGAGAGCGATGAGAGCGACAGTTTCTCGTGCGATTGTTATCACTCTTTTGTTTCATTGCGATAAGCGGCGTAGCACATGTCGTTCTCGTTCTCTCTTTCCTACCTCATTTGTTCTCAAGAGAATCACTGAGCGTCAGATGCAAAGCTGAACGGTGAGCAAAACCGTCATGCGAATTTATATGACACGGCGCTTAAAGTGTTAACGAAAAATCCCTCACCCCGTCTCCCATCCCTATCTCTTCCTTCACCGATCCCCTCAATTCTGAGGGAGAGGAGCCCCTTTTCTCATACGATAATGCCCCTTTCATCGAGGTAAGGAAGTCAGAGAGGAAGAAAACTTCTAAACCACAATGGCCACATACACCACACCTTCTTTTTTATCAACTCCAACTCCATTCATTCTCCAAAAAATAATTGATGAATAAAAAACAGAGATTATTTAAAATTTCAAAAGATTTCGAGCAGATACTACTCGCAACCCTCGCAATGTTTGACGGGATACTAAACACCTGAATTTTTACATTTTATTTTGCAAATATCCACAAAATTAGAACTAGTGATCTTTTCGATGAATACCACCGAACAAAAATATAATTTATGAGCAAAAATCAAAGATTATTTCATATACTATAAGATCTCGAGCAGATGATACCACACACAACCCTCGCAATGTTTAACGGGTAGTGATCTTTTCGACAACCCGCCATGCAATTCACAGCGATTTGCGAGGGTGCGCGAGGGCTCGCACGGCATACAGTATCGGACAGAATGATAGGACCCTAGTTTTTTCAACGCAGCATGCACCCATTAGAACAGGTGTATGTGTGGTTTGTATGTGTGTGTGTGGTTTGTATGTATGTGTGTGTGTGTGTGTGTGTGTGTGTGTGTGTGTGTGTGTGTGTGTGTGTGTGTGTGTGTGTGTGTGTGTGTGTGTGTGTGTGTGTGTGTGCGTGTGTGTGTGTGTGTGTGTGTGTGTGTGTGTGTGTGTGTGTGTGTGTGTGTGTGTGTGTGTGTGTGAGTATGTTTGAATGTGTATTGGTGTGTGTGTTTGTTTCACAAGTATGTCGTTTCGGATAGATTTGTTAGTAGTTTTTTGTGTTTTGGGTTAGGTTTTTGATGTAATAAGCAGGACCACCGCCCTCGTGATCAGTGTTTTTTCGATCTATTGACAATTTTACGGTCTTCTTTCGCCGTGGTCTTCTGAGGACGTCCGGTTGACTTGCGCGTTTCGGTTCTCCAAGCGCGTTTCGGTTGTCCAAGCGCGTTTCGGTTTTCCAAACACATTTCGGATGTCCGAAGCGCGTTTGCGACAAACGTGCGCGATCGTTCCATTACGAACTCGTTCGTTTTGCGCTTAATGCCAGCAGCAGCCATTCGCTTTTTCATATGGCGCTGATAATCGGTACAACGTTTACCTCGACCCATTGTTACTAACATTGCTTGCTTGGACCGTCAAGAACGCGCTGGTTAAAAACTTGGACACGGCTGATCCCGTGCTCTGCCTGCGTTCTGCTTTTATACATTTAAACATGCGTATGGATAAAAACTATCAATGAGTAAGCAGGTAAGCGTCTACCCATTTAAATCGAGAACAAAATACTGCCGCGCTCATGAAACAAAACGCCCATTGAAAAGAACAACTGCGCGCCAGCTCAATGTTCGCACTAAGTTTAACATGCGCACACAACGTTCAACGCAGAGATGCACGCAGGCCTTTCAATGGCGTGCACTGGAGAAACACCTGTAAGGGAATGCCAAGTTCATTGCTGTTGTGCGCGTGTCCATTTCGCATTGCTGAGCATTTGATGCACATTCATCAAACAGCACACCTGCGTTTTCGTCCGAGGAACAAGCGCTGCTGTCGATGCAAACTTTAGTTTTTACCCAAGTGTAAACGCACGATGTTTCACATGATAACACCCATTATCAGAATGCTTTCAACGCAATATGAAACCATGTCAAGCTACGTGTCTTCAAACAAACCCCCCCCCCCCCCCCACACACACACACACACACACACACACACACACACACACACACACACACACACACACACACACACACACACACACACAGAGAACGGTGAGCTATGGAGCACGGTTGTCAGCAAAAAGGCCCAACGCAAGAAGAAGATGGGAACCATGGTGGAGGGTAAGCAAACAAGAGCGGGTGAACACAACGGCCCAGTTAAACCCGTACCGCGACGACCAAAAACGGAGGCAATCCTAGTTGAGACAACTGAAGTATCAACGCACAAAGACATCCTCCGCAAGCTTAAAGCTGACCCTGAGCTACAGTCGTTCGGCAAACAAGTTGCTCGAATAAGAAGCACAAAAAATGGAGGATTGCTATTTGTGCTTAAGAAAAGTGATCAAACGGAGTGCGAAAGCTTTTCCGGAAAGATTCAACAAGCCATTGGTGAAGCTGGCAACGTAAAGTCTTTGGGACAAATGGAGACAGTAGAAATTCGTTTCATCGACGAAGAAACGGAAGCAGCTGACGTAGAGAGGGATCTGAGAAACCAGATAACTGGCCTCGAAGGCTATAAGGTGGAGGTAACGATGAAGCCTTCCTTCTCTGGTATGCAGACCGCTCTAGTGAAACTCCCGGTAAAGCTAGTGTCGGTGGTTACAGGAGCAGGAAAAGTGCAAATCGGTTGGTCAGTCTGCCCGGTGCGTATAAATATACCGAGCAGAAGATGTTATCGCTGCTGGCAAACCGACCACATTTCTCAGGACTGTTATGGACCAGACAGAAGGGACTGCTGCCTGCGCCGCGGGGAAAAGGGCACTTCGCTGCTACGTGTCGTCAGCCACCACGATGTGTGCTTTGTCCAGATGGATCCAACGCGCATCACTCTAGCGGAGCATTCTGTCCGGTGGCTAAGAAAACAGCACCTTGGAAGTAGCCCAGATAAACCTAAACCATTGTGAAGAGGAACAGGCACTACTGAGCCAGGTGATGGTGGAGGAGATAGGAGATATTGCCATAGTCTCTGAGCCATACAGCGCTCCAACAGGCTCTAGTAGCTGGGTGGCAGATAAGACTGGGAACGCTGCAATATGGGTGACAGGCAGGTACCCAATACAACGGGTAGTATCTAACACCTTCGAGGGTTTCTGCATAGCTGAAGTAAATGGAGTGTTTTTCTGCAGCTGTTATGCTCCCCCAAGTTGGGAGCTAGAGAGGTTCCATGTTATGTTAGACAACCTCGTAGCAGAGCTGGATGGGCATAGACCACTTGTAATTGCCGGTGATTTCAATGCCTGGGCTGTTGAATGGGGGAGCAAGCGAACTAATAGCAGAGGTGATGCTGTTCTCGAAAGCTTCGCCCGGCTGGGAGTAACGCTGGGAAATACCGGCACAACCCCCACGTTCAACAGAAACGAGAGGACATCAATCGTTGATATTACGTTCTGCAGTCCCACCCTCTCGGAGAGATTGAACTGGCGAGTTAGTGATGCACTCACTCTCAGCGACCATAATGTTGTCAGATACGCCATCATCCAAGGGCATAGGCTAACATCATCATCAGCGCATGGGTCCCGAGTTGGTGGTAGAGGCTGGAAAACCGAATCCTTCAATGAGGATTTCTTTAAGGAGCTTTTAGCTTTCGGAGATTTCGGCGAAGCCGTGAGCGCCTCTCAAATCGTGATAGCCCTTACCAAAGCCTGTGATGGCGCTATGCCAAGAAGAAAACCTCCTAACTGGCGATGACCACCTGTGTACTGGTGGAACGCTTCGATTAAAAGACAACGGGCTGAATGCGTAGCAGCGCTCCGCAAAATGCAGCGAGAAAGATGCCCTGAAGTAAAACAACAACTCAGGATCGTATACATTGCGGCTAGGTCAGAACTTAAAAGAGCGATTAAAGCCAGTAAAAGGCAACACTTCCTCAAGCTATGCGACGAAATCGCTCGGAAGCCCTGGGGACTTGCCTTCAATACACTCATGAATAAGGTAAAGTCTTCGGAACCTGTAGAACAGTGTCCTGTAAAGCTGAAGAGCATTATTGAAACCCTGTTTCCAACACATGCACCACCGAACCTCAGTCCTACGATCAACACGCCAGAGACTGACACTGTGCCTATAACGAGACAGGAGATTATTAACCTGGCCAATCGTTTAAAATGTGGCAAAGCTCCTGGGATAGATGGCATCCCCAATATGGCGATCAAGGCTGCTATGTTGGCATACCCTGATGTGTTCAAAAACGTGCTAATGAACACCCTGACTACCGGCCAGTTTCCGTCAATGTGGAAAAGACAGAAATTAGTCTTGATACCGAAGCCAGGTAAGCCGCTAGGCCACCCGTCAGCTTTGAGGCCCTTGGGACTTGTGGATAACCTGGCCAAAGTGCAAGAGATGGTGATTTTGGACCGCCTAACAAAATACACTGAGGGACCACACGGTCTGTCTGATCGCCAATTCGGCTTCCGGAAAAAAACGATCTACAGTGGACGCGATACTGGCGGTGCTGGAAAAAGGTAATGCGGCGTTTCAACGGAAGCGATGTGGAGCTCGATACGGTGCACTCATCACCATCGACGTGAAGAATGCAATTGCGGCAGCGGTAGAGCGCATGAAGATTCCCCCGCACTTGTGCAGGCTGTTGAGGAATTATCTTGACGGTCGCGTGCTGCAGTATGATACGGCGGAAGGAGTGAAAACCAATGCCATCACCGCAGGCGTACCCCAGGGATCAGTGCTTGGTCCCACCCTGTGGAACGTCATGTATGATGGAGTACTGACCCTCGCCCTCCCTCCTGGTGTCCAAATCACTGGTTTTGCAGACGACATCGCTATCACTGTCTCAGCTGTGTCTATTGAGGAGGTAGAGATGCTCGCCACCGACGCAGTCGGTCGGATTGACCGGTAGATGCGGGACGCAAAGCTAGTGATTGCGCATGCGAAGACTGAGTTCATCGTCATCAGCAGTCACAAGGTGCACCAAAAAGCATCGATAATGGCAGGAACTGTACAAGTCGAGTCTACCAGATCGCTGAAGTATCTTGGGGTAGTCATTGATGACCGACTGAAATTTAAGAGCCACCTCGAGGAAGCCTGCAAGAAGGCCATGAAAGCAATAAATGCACTAGCGGCATTCACTCCAAACATTGGCGGACCGTACCGTACCGTACCATTTCGTACGAAGCGGTATGCGTTATTGCGAGCATGATGCCTCTTTGCATCACCCTCGAGGAGGACTCGAAGAACTTCCGGAAATTGCGTGCGGGGGAATCTTTCACTGAGACTGCCAAGAAAGCCTCAAGGCAAGCATCGATGCGGCAATGGCAGAACGAGTGGAGTAACTCGTTGAACGGAAGATGGACCTACTTGCTGATCCCCGACGTTGCAGCATGGCTAGACAGGAAACATGGTGATGTGGACTATTTTGTCACCCAGGTTCTTTCCGGCCATGGCTGTTTTAGAAGCTATCTGCACAGGTTCAATCGCGCCTCTTCATCTTGGTGCCTTGCGTGCAAGGATGAAGATGAGACGGTGGACCACGTCATGTTCCACTGCTCTCGATTCGCCGAGGAACGCCTGCAGTTGAACGAGAGTTGCAGAGTAGAGGTGGGCCGTTCTAACCTGGTACAAGTCATGCTGCAGCACACCGACTCATGGGAGGCAGCGGCAACAACAATGCGTCTGATCCTGACCAAGCTGCACCAAAAATGGAAGCAAGACCAGCAGCTCGGCGATATTTAAATTCGTCGTGAGTGTATGTGTTAGTGAACGCGTGAGTGCGCGGCGGAAAAAGTGTCGTTTAGTGTCTAGTGTTTCGCGTCGTCGTCATGACCGTCTTGTAATCGCGTGATAACTGTCAAATCTGTCTCGCGAACTTTGGCTCATCGTGCAGTAGCGAGGATGAAATGCTAATGCATAAGCCCTTCCCGAAGAAGCATACCGAAAGGTGAACCCATGGGGAAGGGTATATGGCCCAAGGAGGGGGTTGGTACTGGGTAAGAATCCCATGTCAACACCCGTGCGACAACGGGAGTCTTTCGAAGATTCCCCCTCCTTGTAAAACAAAAAAAAACACACACACACACACACACTCAAACACACACACACACACACACACACACACACACACAAGTAACGTGGTAAAACAAGTGCACGGTGCGATGAAAAATTAGGGTCCTATCTTATTGTCCGATACTGTACAAGTTCACAGCGCCCTCGCATTTTATAGCTTGCGAGCCTAGGCAGTTTTTTCGCTTTAGCAAATATAATTAACACGTTGTCTGCCACCATACATGGCCACTGAACTGCCCCGTCAGGCCACGGAATCACTCTTTGAAACGAATGCATTTGCTTTTGCATTTTTTCTCTTTTAAATCTAATTCACCAATTCTCTTTGTTGTCTCAGTCGCTCCACAATGTCGTTTGTTGGGATAATTCCATGGAATTTCATTCTTGGAACCCCCCCCCCCCCTCCCCTCTCTTCCCTTCCCTTTCTTTACCTCTCGCAAAAGTCGGTGACATTCCGACTCCAACGCTTTGCAACGCTTTGGTACGCGCATGCAAACGATGCTACAACAATGACAGGCAAAGCATGGGCCGATGAAAGGCACGTGAAACTGTGAAAAGATCGTTTACGTATTGTCCAAGCTGTCCCGATCAACCTCAACTTTGTGATGAGTGGTTTAAGATTGTGCATCAAAAGTAAAGGATGAATAAATGAACTCCAAGATCTTTTAATTATTGTTCATTCTCTGTCTCATTTATTTATGAAAACATAATAGAAACTCATTTTGATATTTGAATCATTTTTATGAGAAATAATAACCGTGAAAGAACCGATCAAATATGTGCAAATTTATCTCTTGTAACACGTCTTTTACAATGTGTAATGTGTCAGCCACTATGTGGCTGACGTGGCCCGATCGGAAAAAAAACCCGTCAGCCACATAGTGGCTGACGTGGCAGACAACGTGTTAAAGTCCCCCGAGAACAAGTATAACAGTGCGGTTTGTAGCATATAAACCTCTTTTGTCATTTTATTTTGCAAAAATTCACAAAAATTGATAAAGTGATCTTTTCGACGAACAACACCGCAAAAAAATTATGAATAAAAAAAAATTATTTAAAATACCTTAAGAATTCAAGTTTTTGTTAAAACTTCTTTAAGGCATCGAAATAGTCGCCCAGCAACGGGAAAATTTCCAAAAACAAATTTCAGCACTCTACCATACCACCATTCGCTGTGCTACTGGGACTTTCGTCACGAGCCCCATAGCATCACTTTTGTGTGAAAGCGGACTTCAACCCTTAGACCACATCATAACCGACAAAAAAGTAGCAGCTGTAGGACGAATGATGGAGAAAAACATCAAGGCCGATGCCCTGGACTATCAAAAATCAGCATTGGGCTGATTGCAATAGTGTTATTGTTAAACGACATTTTGCTCACCTCGTTCAGCAAAAATACCATAACCACCATCTCATATTCACAGACGGATCAGAGCTAAACGGTTCCTCTGGCTGTGGAATCTACTCCAGCATCGACAATAGCGCCTACCCGATTATCAGACCATACCTCAATCTTCACCGCAGAAGAAATAGCCCTGGTTATTGCAGCTGACGAAGGCCTGCGTAGACACAAACCCAACATAATTTTTACCGACAGTGCAAGTGTCCTTCAAGCACTTGAAACTGGAACCACCCGCGACCCGAAAATCCAAAAACATTGCAATATACCGAATTCACCCCAAGTCACATTCTGCTAGATTCCTGGTCACACAGGTATCCAGGAAAACAAAATAGCAGAACGACTGCTGAAACAAAATAGCATGAACGACCTGACCTGCTGCCATAACACTCTTCCACGCCGTGATTTCATTCGCCTTAGCAAAACCATCATCGCCAATAGCTGGAATGATTATTGAGTTAGCAGCGGTCGCTCTTTCCTGACAATAATCAAGACCACAACACCACCATGGAAAGACCATCCATCACACCAGAGAATCCTATCACGGCTTCGGATAGGACACACTAGGCTCATCCACACCTTTTTATTGCAAAAATCCAACCCACCACTATATATATATATATTTTTATTTATTTATTTATTTATTTATTTATATATTTTTTTAAGTTCGCTTGCAAACGTCAACGAGAGAGGACGTGTTGTTGTTTTGATTTGCAAGCACATTATGGCACATTATGGTACGACCGAAAGATATGGAAGGAACACCTTCCGTATCGACTATTCGGAGGCTCCTAAGCGACCCACCCTAGAAGAAACCGTGAACTTCCTTTTTGAAGTGCTAGAAACGGGTGAAAACCATGTAGGTCAGCTCCTTAACAGCGGTGCGGCAAAATCGTACGCAAGTACCGTTAAGCAAGCACCAGCACAAACATCTGATACGAACACAGCATCAACTAGTACTGCAGGTACTAACACCACGGGACGGCGCAACGGGAAGGCCAAATCACTTCCCTTACAACCACCACTAATCCACCAGCGAGCACTGCATCGAAAGTGACTAATCGGCTTGTGATCCCGATCGAGCCGCTAACTCTCGTTTCGCCTTCGGGTCCGAAGCGGAGCGTGAAAGCCAGTGGTGAGCAACCCGAGGAGAAGATTCGTGCTACCGTTGGTGCCGTCGCAACGCATGTACAAAATTACATTGCCGCTGCTGCTCCTGCAGTAGTTGTCACTGGTGCTGAAGCTGCTCCTACTTTTACTGCTCCTGCTGCCAATGGTGCTGCCGCTGCCGCTATGATCGATGCCGCGGCTACCGCTGCCGTTGCCGATGCTGCCGCTGCTACGGATGCTGCCACTGATGCTAACGATGCAGTTGCATCTGAGCCCGTTAGTGTGGAATGCCGGGCGCTTTCAGGTGCCTTATTGTTCAAAGAGCCGCTCGCAATCCCTTCCACATCCTTTTCCATCCCTTCCCACGACGAACCGCTTGCGGTTAAACGCAAGCAAAATCCGGAAACGGATAATGAGAGTGACGCCTCATGTTCGTCAACATTTAGTGTTATGAGCGCGTCCAAGCGTAAGCCTGGTGGACCGCCAAAAAAACACACAACTTCACTACAGATTAATTAAGTTTTGTTGCGATGGATCCTAACCCGGTAAGTAGCAATCTTGGTAGTAGCTATAATCTAGCTACTATTAATATTAATGCGATTTCTAACGCGACAAAGCTGGAAGCCCTCAAAACATTTATTAGGACGATGGACCTGGACATCATATTTCTGCAAGAAGTAGGGTAAATGTACCAATAGTGGTGTAATTTGTGGTGGTACAGATGTATTTTAATGGATTTAAAGTGTCAGAAACGACAATTTCTGCATATTTCAACACATAACAGTTGGAATATGTTTTATCTTCGCAACCACAACCATTTTTACCATAAAATACATAGAATTTACGAAAAAATACATATTTTTGTGATTGCTTCGTTGTACCTATAATGGTGGTATGGTTCCTATAGTCGTCGTATTGTGTTCCTATAGTGGTGGTACACAAAGATGCCTCAAAACAGTGTATAATATCAATATAACTTAGTTTTGAAGCTGTTTTCGTATGAATAGCATGGATTAATGCCATAATAATGATATCTTTCGTAATTTGATCGTAAAAAATGTATGAATTTGGTTGATGAAAATATTGACTGAAGTACTGAATAACACAAGTATGTCGTCAACCCATACTCAGAAGAGTTTGCTTGATTTGAAGTCGATTTTTCACTCAGCCAGATAAGCGAATTTTGGCCTTTGTTTCATAAATTACTTACAGAAAACTAATTTTTGTTGCTTATTTTAATGAAAACAGTACGACATGTCAAAAATGTCGTCAAAAAAATCTAAAATTAGCTGTTTTTATTGATTTTAGAACTAGGACCACTATAGGAACATGCCTGTTTGGTGTACCTATAATGGCACTATAGTAAAAACATTTAAAAATACGTAAATATGGTCAAAAGCCAATGAATTTTAATAAAACAATATCATTTGATAACAATTATGTTAAAAAAACTAATAATTGCGTTGTTATGTGGTCATTTAGAACGTTAACAAGAATATGAGTATCGTTATGAAATTCTAAGGATTTTGGAAAAATGTTGATACCTTTCACAAAATAATGGATTTTTCGGTTACTAAGAAACGGAATGGCCTCATTTCATTTTTAAATCCTTTGTAAAAGGCTAGAGAACATTTCACACTATCATAAATAACTTAACTACTGTTAATTTATCGTATGAGACGCATTTTAGTGCAATACCACCACTATTGGTACTAGCACCACTATAAGTACGTTTACCCTATGTATTTCAGATCTATCGCTTCCTGGGTATAACGTAATTTGCAATGTTGATGTGACGGGGAGGGGTACGGCGATCGCTTTACGTCAACATTGAAAATTTTCCCATGTCGAGCGCAGCTTAGACTCTCGTCTGATTTGCGTTCGACTCGAGAACAATGCCACCCTGTGCAATGTTTACGCTCCTTCGGGCAGTCAGCGGAGAGCGGAGAGGGAGGATTTTTTCGGGCGAACGTTACCTTTCTATTTGCGGAATGCATGTAACCATGTTATTCTCGCGGGTGACTTTAACTGCGTGTTGCAGCCGAAAGATGTGACGGGCGCGAAAAATTTTAGCCTTTCTTTGCAAAACGCTGTAAGCAACATGGGCATGTGTGACAGCTAGGAGCTTCTCAGAGGTAACTCAGTGGAGTTTTCTTAAGGCCGGGCTACATTGATCGTACTCGGTAGTGTAATTTCGATTTTCACTAGCGCATCTGGCGGCGGCTGGTGGAAGCTTTTTTTGGTCATCAAGCTAATGGTCGTGCCGGATCTCAAATTTAAGTTGTTTTTTTCACCGTTTTTTGATGCGAAAATGGCTGTAATACGTGAACAACATATTCATCTATCAATTGCATAGCTTTTCCAGTCCAGTTAAAGTAAAAAACAAGGAAAAATAACATATTTTCTGAAGCGGCTTCAAGTTGTTTAGCAAAATGCTTCGGTCAGCTGCCGCCAGATGCACTAGTGAAAATCAAAAAATGGTACGTAATCAAAAAAATTACGCTTGCGAGTACGATCAATGTAGCCCGGCCTTTATGTCACAAGTGGTTCGGGTTCACGTATCGATCGTTTTTATGTCTCCTCTTCACTTAAAACACAGTTAAGAGCGACCAGTATGCATGTCTTGTCCTTTTCCGATCACAAGGCGCTTACCGTTCGTGTTTGCCTTCCAATCCCGCCGAGCCGTTCGCACAGCAATGGCTATTGGCAACTGAGACCACATGTATTAGCTGACGCAAACCTGGAGGAGTTCGGATGCAAGTGGAACTATTGGACCAGACAGCGTAGAAATTACGGGTCGTGGATGCAGTGGTAGATTGAGCTCGCGAAGCCTAAAATAGAGTCGTTTTTCCGTTGGAAAACGAATGAACGGTACCAAAATTTTCGCTTGCACCATGAACTGCTCTACAGGGGGTTGAAGTCCGCCTATGATCGATATGATCAGGACTTCACCCGCATTAATGAAACACGCGTATGTGGAGAGAGCATGTCGGTCTTTCAGTTAGGGGAGCAATGGAGGAGGTGAACGGTGATCGACAAGCTGACGGTTGATGACGTATCGTCCTTAACTGAGCTAAAGGATATAAATGTTCATGTTGAGGGCTTTTTCAGAAATCTATACACAACATCCGACACATCCACAACGACCACAGAAACAACATTCACAAGCACACGCGTTATTCCCGAGGACTGCGAAGCCAACAAAAATTGCATTGACGAGTTTACCTATGGTGAGCTTTTCGATGCAATTAAAAAGTCACCTTCGAGAAAGTCCACTAGCCCGGATGGAATTCTCAAAGAGTTTTATCACCGTGCATTCAGCATCATAAATAGAGAGCTTCTTCTAGTTCTTAATGAGGCCCTCTTAGGAAAGATTCCTGAAAGTTTCGTTGACGGGGTCATAGTGTTGGTTAGGAAGAGGGGAGGACGCTGTACCATGTCTGCATTTCGACCTATATCACTCCTTAACGCAGATTACAAGCTTCTGTCGCGGATGGTCAAACACAGACTCGATGGCATCATCGGTAGGTGGGAGATTATTTCGGCAGCGCAAAAGTGTTGTAATTAACCACGCAACATTGTTCAAGCTGTTCTTTCCGTTAAGGAGAGAGTGATTGATCTGCAGAGGAAACGAAAGTGTGGTAAGCTAATTTCCTTTGACCTTTCGCATGCTTTTGATCGCGTCAATAGGAATTTCCTTTTTAAAACCATGCTCTCTTTGGGATTCCATCCGAGGTTGGTAGGGCTTTTGAGAACTATTGGTGAGCGATCCGCATCCCGCATCCTCATTAACGGTCACCTCTCTCCTTCCTTCCCGATCCAACGTTCTGTCCGACAAGGTGACCCTCTTTCCATGCACCTTTTCATCCTCTACCTTCAACCGCTCATCACAAGACTAGAAGGCATTTGCTGCGGCCAGGATGACCTGGTCAACGAATATGCTGACGACATCTCTGTGGTGACAACCTCTCCTGACAAAATCGAGCGTGTGCGAGAACTATTTGAGGTATTTGGAAGTGTCTCTGGTGCTCGTCTCAACGTGGACAAAACCAACGCACTCGACGTACGAATCGTTAGTGCTTCCACAATAGTATCTGTCCCATAGCTACACACTGTTCAACGGCTTCAACTGCTCGGAATTCTATTTTCGAATAACATCCGAGATGACATGGGACAGAATTGAGACGTCGTAATCCAGCACTTTAGATGTCTTGTGTGGCTGCATCGCATGAGAGATTTAAATCTTGTGCAGAAGGTATACCTTCTCAACACCTTCCTGCTACCGAAGCTGTGGTACGTGGCGTCAGTTTGTGGCGCCAGAGCATTGGACATTGCGAAGGTCACTAGTGTTATTGGTTCCTTTCTGTGGCATGGCACTGGAGGAATCCGGATCCCACTTCATCAGCTGGCACTACCACGGAAGCGAGGTGGTCTGAATCTGCACATACCAGCAGTTACAGTTCATGTTCTCTTGACGAACAGGTATGTTGCAGAACGAGAGTGCCTAGCAATCGGTGAGCCACACATCATCAGGGCCGGTAATCCACCGGATCTCTCAATCATTCCGACTACATATCCCTGCCTGAGAAACGTGATCAAACAACTTGCGTACGTGCCACCAGAGTACGGTCAAAGGCCATCGTCTCGGCTGTTGCGGCGTATGCTTACGAGCAGATTACCAGACGCTAAGAGTGCGTGAGACACGACAACACAGCTGGAGAAGGATCTGGAGAAGCGTCAATTGTCCAGCCTTATCATCCCTTCAACGTTCGACACTTTTCCTGCTGGTCAACGGAAAAATTCCAACATGCGATCTCCTTTTCCGAATGGGGCGAATTGTTACCAACTCGTGTCTGTTTTGTCCGTTCGTGGAAACCCTGTAGGATAAATTTTCATGTTGCAGAAGAGTTTCTGCGGCTTGGGAGCTATTGCAACAGAAAGTTACTGCGTTAGCTCCAGGTTGTGCTCGTTCTTTTAACTGTTTGCAATTCCCAGTACTAGCCGAAGTTAGTACTGAACAGAGAATAGGTGTTTTGCGTTTGTTTGCAAACTATATAATCCACATCGTTGGTAACAACGATGTTATGATTGATCTAGGCTTACTCAAATGTTGTCTTACGTTATAAAATATGTTAGGGTAAATGTACCAATAGTGGTGCAATTTGTGGTGGTACCGATGTGTTTTAATGGATTTAAAGTGTCAGGAAGGACATTTTCTGAATATTTTAACACATAGCAAATGTAATATATTTTATCTTCGCAATCACAACCAATTTTACCATGAAATACATCAAATTTACGAAAAAATACAAATTTTTGTGACTGCTTCGTTGTACCTATAATGGTGGTATGGTTCCTATAGTCGTCTTATTGTGTTCCTATAGTGGTGGTAAACAAAGATGCATCAAAAACGGTGTATAATATCAATGAAACTTAGTTTGGAAGCTGATTTCGTATGAATAGCAAGGATTACTGCCATAATATTGGTTTCTTCCGTAATTTGATCGTAAAAAAATGTATAAATTTGATCGATGAAACTATTGACTAAAGTATTGCATCACACCTGTCGTCAACCTACACCCGGAAGAGTGTGCTTGATTTGAAGTCAATTTTTCATTCAGCCATAGAAGCGAATTTTGGCCTGTTTTTGGTAAATTACCAACATAAAACTCGTTTCTGTTGCTCATTTTAGTGAAAACAGTACGACATGTCGAAAATATCCTCGAAAAAATTTTAAACGACCTGTTTTTATTGATTTTATAATTATAACCACTATAGGAACATGCCTATTTTGTGTACCTATAATGGCACTATGGTAAAAAAACACTTAAAAATGCATAAATATGGTCAAAAGGCAAATAATTTTGGTAAAACAATAATATTTTATAACAGTTATGTTGAAAAACTAGTAATTACGTGGTTATGTGGTCATTTAGAACGTTAACAGAAAAATGAGTTTCGTTATGAAATCCTAAGGATTTTGGAAAAATGTTGACACATTTCACAAAATAATGGATTTTTCGGTCATTAAGTAACGGAATGGCCCCATTTAACTTTTAAACCCTGTGTAATAGGCTAAAGAACATTTCACACTAATGTAAATAACTTAATTACTTTTAATTTGCCGTATGAACCGCATTTTAGTGCAATACCACCACTATTGGTACTACCACCACTATAGGTACATTTACCCTATGTTTTTTTTAAATAAATAAAAAAAAAAAAAAATATATATATATATATATATATATATATATATATATATATATATATATATATATATATATATATATATATATATATATATATATATATATATATATATATATATATATATATATATATATATATATATATATATATATATATATATATATATATATATATATATACAGTGAACCCTCTCTTATTTGAGAGGCGATGGGACTGTCGAATAAGAGGGGTTTTCAAATTAGAGAGGTTGAAAGTGAATGAAAGGTCCATACAAACAAGAAAGAGACAGAACATTTAGTATGCAGCCTTAATTGTTGCTATAGGAAACTGTGAATACGATTGCCAATTTGAGCATACATTATTCAATAACCATGGCAACATCATACACAAATAAGAGGGACACACATTTCAGAGGTTTTCCAAATGTACTGGAAATCAAGGGACTGCAAAATGTTCAAATAAGAGAGGTTTTTCAAATTGGAGAGGTGTCAATAAGAGAGGGCAAAATGTTCAGATAAGAGAGGGTTCACTGTATATATATATATATATATATATATATATATATATATATATATATATATATATATATATATATATATATATATATATATATATATATATATATATATGTGGAAATGTATATATATATATTTATTTATTGATTTATTTTTTTAAAGATTTTTTTAAATATTTTTTAACGCTACCATGAAAATATAAATAATTCTATTCAATTTCATGGTATAAAATTTGATGGTCATTGTAAAAAGACCTGGTAAAACTGCTTAAGATAACCAGATAATTTCGTCTAGTTGCATTAAAGGTAGTTAAATTGATTTGAGGTGATTTATGATTTCGGCTTTGACGATGGATGAGCATTACAATGGAGATTGGCATGCGGGAAGAAACAGTTAGGACTTTTCATCAAATGTTATTCTCCCAGACTGTCAAAATAAGATTTGTCAATGTTAACTTGACGAAATGAACCGTAGTAATTTATGATGGTTTCGTTGCATTTTTAGATAAACATGCTACTAACATAAATATAAGCAATAACGTTTTAAAACAAATAGATAAGTTGTGCAAATATTCTTTTTTTACGGAGTTCTTGTATATGTCAATCGTTCTGGTTGATTGATAGTTTATATATTTCATTGATATTCTTGCTATCTACATGCATTTCGACATGCTTATGTTACGGATACTTAACCGAGAGTTATAAATCGATAGGTAAAACTTTTGAATGATCCAAAAATTGTGTAATAACTGTAGCACCTTATACCAGGTCAAAACTCAACATTTTCGTTCAGATAAAAAAATCATATGTTCAAAATATGTTTGCAGTAAGTGGTAACTAAGTACAAAGTGTAAGAAAAAAGGGATAAACGTGTAATAAATCACAATTGTTAAAATACATCAAAACAAAAAAAACGCTTTTGTTATATGTACATATTGAATGAAAAAAAGCTGTACATGTATACAGCAACATATGTTTTCTTTACTACAGGCTAAATTTTTTTTATAAACTCAAAGTATATATAAATATATAAATATCAAGCTCTACTAGGAACAATTAAATAGTCATTTTACATAATTCTATAAATATTAGCAACAAAACATCATAGATAATAGCTAATTAAAAAAAAAAATTTAGGTTGCACAATAGATAATATCAATTGAAAAACAAGACGGCTAATGTCATACAATAACAGCCAATACACGAGCTATCAATTACCTTAAACAATTGTACTCCAATCACAGCAAACATAAACTGCAAGAGGTACGTCACTAGCATAATGTTACCGATCGTTTTTATGGCAACTATCACACATTTGACTACGTACTGAGAAGAATTCAAATGTACGGGAGAATGATAGTTAAAATATTTGTATTTTAAATTGGTGTTGCTATATAAATTTGTTCAATTTCATTCAATTAACGATGGATTTTTTTAACGTTCTCGTAATTAGGGCCTAGTTGGCCATATCACTATATGCAACCATTTCTGATTATAAGGTATAACATAAAGAAAAAAGCAAGTTTTGTTTTTGCTTCCTTTTGGAAGAAAAAATGTTGAATTAAATGAAAAGTCTTGCTTGAAAAATAAATTTAACTGCAAATACAGCATGTGTAAGTCAATCCTAGACGATTCTGATTTTGTATGTGTTCAGAGCAAACGGTTTGTACAGTTCAGAAGCAAAACTTTTCATTTTGATCGGTTGAGCGGTTAAGTGTTTTTTGTTTCATTCTAGAGAGTGGCATTTAAATCATAGATTACACTTCTGCAGGACAATTTTTACTGTCAAAATCTGTTGATTTTTAAAAGCACCTAAAAAGAAGTGGGCCCAACAATTGTTAATATTGTTACAAAAGATAATTAAAAAAGTTTATTATTTGAGACAATGTAGACTCTCATTGCATATGGAGCTTTAGCTGTATTTTCCTGGAGATTCATAAAGACATACCGACTTTCAATAGAAAGCCGAAAATGAAACAAAAGTACTGCACGGTAAAGCGTTTGTTTTAGAAAATCGATAAATGTATAAAAACTTAAAAGCCAATTTTAGCTGAAAATAAAAGCATTGATTAAAACCATTATTGTAAAAAACAACAACAACACCAAATGAGAATTAATTTAAAAATCCCCCTCAAAAAGAGGACATCAGAAAGCGTAGTATAATGTAACAAAGTGGAAACACAATATCAGGAGAAAAAAAAACACAATAAATAAACCGAACTAAAGAACAACTCAGTAAAAGGAAACGAAACTCCAATTCAAACACAAATCTCAATGTAAACGTATTATAACCACTTTGGGCCGCATTTTTGCGTCCTACCTTATACAATTGTACTCCGATTACAGCGAACATAAATTGTAGCAAACAAGTGACCAGCACAATATTGCCGATGGTCTTTACAGCTACTATAACGCATTGCACAACATGCTGAGAATTATATAGAGAGATTTTGACGTTAAAAACTCATCTGCACGAATAACCAAGGAACACACCGTTCCTAGTGTACTAAACATTGTTAATTTATAAAAAAATATTTAAAGTAAATTAAGCTTCTATATTCATTACTAAAATATGATTTTCACGCTCGGATAATATATTTTGCCAGTCAAAACCCTTTTGCAAAATCAATGTTTGCTCACAAGAGCATAGAACCAATATTATTATTCTGATGACTCATGCTGATGCTGATGCTGATCGTAACTAGCCATGATATCAAGGAAACATCAAAAATATATATTCACCTGCTCAAAATAAAAAGCACTGTCTTAACTTACCTTCAACCCCTTTGCTCTGTTAATTGCACGTAATGGCCGAAGGACACGAAGTACACGTAGTATTTTTATCACAGAAATGGCACCAGAACTAAAATCAACAAAATAATTTAAGCATACTAAGATCACTATTCACATTTAGATATCCTTACCTGAAAAACATTGATATTAATGATACACAGACGACTAGGAGATCCAACAAATTGAATGCTGATCGACAAAATGCTCCATCGTGAAACAAAAATCCGTATGATACCAGCTTTAACAGCAATTCGATAGTGAACACCGACGTAAAGAAGTAGTCAAAGTAGTTCAAAATTTGATTTCGTTCGCTGTTTGCATTAAGAGGATCTTCTGCTGCTAACATAGCTGACGAAAACATGATGCATACCAGTATAATGTTGCCAAACGTGCTGTGATTGCACAGCCAGTGGCAGAATATGCGAAATCTGTTAAGAAATGATATTTAAACAAAACTTTACATTAGGCACAAGCGATCCAACGATTTTAAACTACTAGAATTCTTCTAAAAAAGCATCACGCAAAGAGTTAAAATTAGATATTTTAGGAGAAGGACAGCAGGACCTGTATTTAGTGGTAGTGGGATGAAAGATTCCTTTCACGACTCGACCCGAAATCGGACACGAGACTATTGGAATCGATTCGCTTCCTTGCGTGCTTTGGGTTACATAGGTGGCAGTCAAAATAGAGACCCCGAGGGTACGACGAATTCCGTGCGTCCCCTAGTTACAAGAGGTGCACCGAGTTCGGTAAGTGCAAGATAACTTGAGCGCTACAGGATTGGAATCGCGGAATTTCAAAAATATTTCATTTTTCTAAAAAATAATTAGTTTAAATTTTTAACACAAAGACTAAACATTTTGTAACTAATTAAAAAAATCTCTAGTAAGAAACACATCGCATTATTCAGGTAGAATTACGATTTACGATACATTAATTTCATGAGTTTCATGAATAAACTGTAACCACATATATTCTAGTTATATTGTGAATTTTTAAAACATCTAATAGATAGCAAATATTTCTTCAAATATCCACTAGATTTCAACCTACTTTGTTTACATGGATGGTTTTTCAATTTGATCTTATTTAAATGAAAAGTATATACAACATAAAACTGTTATATTCCCGATTTTGATGATCAAGCCAAAGCATTAAAATAGGAAACAACAAGACAGAGTTTTTATTCATTATTTTCATCATATTTCAGTTTGCTATTATTCAATTACACTTCCATGCAGACCATGGCTAACATATATGATAGCCATCAAAAATGTAAACAAAACGTGCTTGGCACCCAGGGAAAAATAAAAAAATGGTCTGTTACTCAAAGTTTTTAATTGGATTTTTGAGCATCTACAGCAGCTGTGAATGCATTTATATAGGATTTTATTCGTTCCTATACAAATGAATGCACAGCTGCTGCAAATGCTTATAAATCTTATTAAAACTGGCTCTTTTATCAATTATATTTTAGGGTATAGTTTAAGTATTTTTGAACAGACGGGGATTACAAATATTAGTTTTTAACAGTATCAGTAGCTTGGTATATATATACATTCAACAGCTAGGCATGTCCGCGTAGGACGTTACGCCAAAATAAAAGAAGAAAAGGCTAGCAAGGAGGAAATACAAATTAGTTATTCTTTGCATCTAGTATAACTAACGCGAGAGGTTGTAGTCGCCTTAGGCATCATGTTATTCGAGCCTGTCGTTAATCGCTTTGGAATAGTAAGCATTTGATATATTATGCCAAGTCAAGGCTATCATTAATCATCAACCTGTTTGTTTTGGATAGTATAAAAAACGCTGAACCATCTGGTATCGGTAGAATTGTATTGATCACATTTAATTCAGACATTCGGCGTGGCCTAGCCACCTTAAGGCCCCCATCTTGTGAATCTATACAGCAAAACATTTAACAAAAGTAAACAAGAACAAAAAAATATTATTAGTATTATAAACGTTGGGCACTCAACAAAAATGACAAGCTTGCATCAAATGTACATGGACTGCCTTCTGGAACCCATGTTCATTCTGTCCAAAATCGTCAAATCTATTGAGTGCCCGTTTAAGATTACCTGTTCGTAGGAGAGAATATAAGTAGTGCGTTTGATTTTGGGATTGGCTTTTTAGACTTCTTCACACTTAATTCCGATAAGCGACGCGGTCGCGCAGAAGCTGTAGGAAGTTCATCAAATGTCTCACCTAAAACATAAACAAGATATTAATAATTTTTTAGTTGTAGTTAAATTTTATTAAAGACCACAGGTGATACTTATATTGCATGTATGGATTTTTTTTTTCAATCATACCGACCTGGAGTATCTTGCTCTTCATATCCTTCATCGTCTTCTGCGACAGGTATTTTGGTATCTGAATCTTGACCATCATAATCATCAGATCTATGCAGAATACAATCATTTATAGAGTAATGTAAAAAATCCTTGATTAACTGCACACATATTAAAAAATAAAACTGCAACAAATATAGATCAGTCAAAAAGGGTGCTTTGAATCGTTTTGACTTACATATTCATTGGATCATTGTCCGAGTCCAGATTGTCTTTATCATGATCCATAAACCCGTCATCTCCATGTTCTGTTGGTGTTGGTTCATGAGACAATTTTTCCTCCTCGCCATCAGGGTTATCACCCTCTTCCTTTTCAACTGTTGTTAGTGAATCAGCATCTGCTAAGTTATCCACAGCGATAGCCAAGAACACATTTAACAGAATATCTGTTGCACAACATTAAGATATAAATCATATTTGAAAAAATGCCTATCAAGCCCTTAAGACACGGGTCTCCATGTACATGCGGCCCTCGAGAGTCTACAATCCGGTCCCGTGATGATTTTGTAAAGTTTAATACATTTGTTCCAGAGACTCATCTCATCTCATTATGCGAGAGGCTCTATACCATGCAACACTATGATTTATATGCAATGTTAAATTATTGGTTCCAGAACTACGAATGCCTGCGTGTACTACCAGTAGGCCTAACATTCAGTGACGTATTGATCACCCATAGCAGGGTATTCAGTTATACGTATCACAGTCCATTCTGGACTTGAAACCATGTCGAGCATGTTGTTAAGTCGTATGCCACATATGTAGTCGTATGAAATTCTTATAGGTGCCAGCAATTGGCAGCGGAAATTCTCGCTTTGATGAGCAAGATCCAGAAAAACATTCTAGAAACACTCGTCACCATATACCACACACTTTTAAATTACACGATCATACGATCCTTTTCCTCCAGGCAACAGTTTTTTTTAATTGAAGGATGCTTAGTAACGATGCTCATATTTTCCTGTTAGATGATCAGTAGGGGCGGTCCCGTGGTACAGTCGTCAACTCGAACGACTCAATAACATGCCCGTCATGGGTTCAAGCCTAGAATGGACCGTCCCCCCGTAGCAAGGATTGACTATCTGGCTCCGTGGTAATGAAATATGTCTCGAAAGCCTGTATAGGCCGGCATGTCCGCGTAGGACGTTACGCCAAATAGAAGAAGAAGATAATCAATATCAAATAAATGATCAATGTTTATCGATATTGATCTCCCGCTGCGCAAAGCGATCGAAAACTTCTCAACCTCTCGCACAATGTAGCTAGAGAGCAAGAACCATATCTCGATCGGTTTCGGCGGAAAGGGAACTAGAAACCGAGCTCAAAAAATGCTCGATTTTGTTGTGCGGGATTCGATCGGTTCTTCGGACGTTTCTGCTCGCCATCTCGATCGGTTTCTGCGGAAAGCGAACTAGAAACCGAGCTCAAAAACTGCTCGATTTTTTTGTGCGGAATTCGACCGGCCGATCGGCGAATCGTTTATGGTCGTTCGAGATATCGCGCTGCATGTGTTTATCTCTTTCTAACAAAAAAGCTCCGCTACGCGACCGTGTTGGCGCAAAAATGATAATGGCCGAAAAATAGTTCACAAACACGATCTCTTTCTCCCCTCCTTCCCCTCTTCCCCATCCTTTCACCACGCTTTATCATTATTGGTTCTTGCTCTCTAGCAACATTGAGCGAGAGGCTGAGAAGTTTTCGATCGCTTTGCGCAGCGGGTCGCATTTAGTTTTACTTGGTGGCTAAAAACACGTTATAAGGGGTACTCGTTATATGGGCTTCTGCTATATAAATATCTAGTTATTTGAACTATTCAAATCAAAATTTTAATTTGGACTTAAAAAATAATTTAAGCAGCAATAATATTAAAGAAAGCTATTAAAATTTGATATATGCAGTAGGTATGTTTCTCATCTTCCAAATGGCACTCAACAACGTTATTTGCGGAGCTATGCCCGCTAACTGAAAAGTTTGGAGACTCCTGCATTATGATGTAAAGTATTTAAAAGGATACAGTTGCCACATATGAAGAGAATTATAAAGTAAATGCTGGCAATAATTCCAAGCGAGGCCACTCCTCCGTAGGCTTGAATTCCATCATACATAACCATATTCCAATCTTCTCCAGTAAGTATCTGCCAAAAAGAAATAAAATTGGAACATTTTTTCTAAGTTTATGAACAATGTTTGATGTATACACCAATGCACTCCGTCGCTATTGAAAGGTTCCTCAATGATATAACCCCGATGGTAATCCCCGAAATACGCGGTACCTCTTATAAACGGATTATGAGATATGCGGTTTTCTGAATTTGACAGTTATTCGAGCAAATTGTACTGATTTGACACATCTATTGTTAAATGCAAGATAAATTTTCTTTCATTACAATTTTAAAAAATCATACAAATATATGGAAATTGTAATCTTCAGCCAGAACCATAACAAAAAAATAGTGAATGGCTAAAACCTTACATATAAAGCAAACTTATACGAAAGTTAGCTATGTTTTGGATGAAGTATGTTTTTGGCATTAGTTCCGACTTAGGCGAAAATTTGAGAAACGCGATTCCTTTTCGATCCGCATTGATAGCGTATCCCGGGGACAACCAGTACACTTTAGCTGATAAGTTACAAACGTACCTGGAATACTGTGAGTAAACTCTGTACAAAACTGTCAAAGTTCGATCGCGGTTTATCCACCGAGCTGTTAAAATTAAACTTTCCTCCAAATACTTGCATGCCAAGCAATGCAAATATAACAATAAACAAAAACAGTAGCAATAAAAGTGATGCGATGGATTGAATAGAATTCAATAAGGATGCTACTAAATTAGATAGAGATTGCCAGTACCTGAAACATAATTAGAGTGGAAATCAAGTATTAGCGAAATATCACAATTTCTAATAATAAAAAGCTTTTTTAAATGCATAAAAAAAACACTCACTTAGTCACTTTGAACACACGCAGTAATCGGACACACCGTAGGACGGATACCCCGAGGGGAGGCATGATTTGAGTACTTGTTAATATCATCTCGCCTATGCTACCAATCACAACGAAACAGTCGAAGCGATTGAATAAAGACACAAAGTAACCCTGAAAGCCCAAGCTATACATTTTCAGAAGCATTTCCATTGTAAATAATGCTACAAAAAACATATTCGTGTACTCTACGACGATAAATAAGATTAAGATTAATACAACATTACACATTGATAAAATCACACAAAAAGTACATACCTTGGAAATCATCCAACCAAGGCGGCTGTCTATAATGTTCAGTAGCTAAGACGCCAGTATTTAAAAATACCAGTATGATAATAAGCCAATAGAATGCTTGTGATTTTACAGCTTTACGACAGGCTCGGCGTAGTCTTCGGTTAATACGATCGATCGTTTTTCGTTTTCTGGCAACCCATGATTCATGTTGAATTTCTCCATCTTCGCCTACATTGTCCGAAGAGTCCAATTCGATTATATTTTTCATTTTTCCTTCTTGCATTCCGCTGGCGTCATTGTCAGGATCTATGTCTTCCGCTTGTGTAATCCAGTCAAGATATCCTCTAAGATCTTCTTCGATCTGTTGCTTTTCCCGCAATTTCTGAAAATCTCCACGATTTTTGGCCTTCGTACGTTCTTTAGAAAATTCACCACTCAGCACACCAAGAATTAAGTTCATTACAAAAAATGCTCCAAGAATAACCATTGAAATGAAGTACACCCATTGCCAACTGCTACCCATAGCATCTTCAATCTATAACATATAATAGGTTTCTTGTTTCGTATGATTTATAATAAAAATTTCAAATAAGTACCTTCTACCTACATAATAAAGCATGTCAGTCCAACCTTCCAGTGTTACGCACTGAAAAACGGTTAACATGGACAATCCGAAGTTGTCAAAGTTTGTGATTCCAAAATTAGGACCTTCCCAGTAATACCGGCACACCATTTCCGGTGAGATGGTGTCACAATGAAAACCATCTTCTCCGCATGGATGTGGATCATCCATTATCTCTCCTGCATTTGAAACAAAAAAAAAGTTCGGAATTTTGATTGATTTTTTACGAAATTATTGATAATTTCCTTCACTACATACCCGTCTCGTTGTGGAAGCAGGATTTGTGTAATTTTCCGGAGAAAAGCTCTAATCCTATGATAGCATAAATGATTATCACAAATAACACCAATAGGGCTATGTGTAGCAAAGGCACCATGGCACGTAAGATAGAATTCAGAACAACTTGCAAACTAGGTACTCCAGATACTAAGCGCAATGGTCGAAGTACACGAAACGCGCGAAGAGCTTTTACATCGAATCCCTCCTTCATCAAGTTGGAAAGTGCAGTTGATATCATACTGTAAGATATATATATAAAGGATTAAATCAACTATTGTTTATTGCTAATATTTAAACCAATGTCTAATGCCTCGAAAACGATATAAACACAAAATAGCCTTAAAACCATACCTACCCTATAACAACTATAGTAAAATCAAGTATATTCCATCCATTCCGCAAGTACGATCCCGGATGTAGTATGAACCCGTAAGCGATCAGCTTCATAATACACTCTGCAGTAAAAATCACTAAAAATATATACTCGATCTTTTCTAGGGCTGCATTTGTGCTATTAGAATCACTGTTTGGAAAGGGAGTGTACACAGCTAAGGCAACACAGTTGGCGAAAATAGTCAGCAGTATCAAGTACTCAAACGGCCTGAAACGTCATGTTAATAACATAAATCATATATTACATCGACTCTCACAAAAATCATTTACCATCGTAATCATTCTTCTTTACAATTCTCCTTGATACTTACTTCCATTCGACTATTGCGATGCATAATTTCCGCAACGGGTTAGTCCGTGTTAGGCAAAACAGGGCTCGCATAGGTCTATCTGGTTGAGGTTTTACACCAGCACGACGTGTCGGTTTTTTCGGAGCAATCGGTATGGTTGTTCCACCAATATTAATTGCTCCGGCACCTGTTGCGCCTATTGGTTCTGATGCAGCTGCCGCAACTCCATCCCCACCGCTCTGTATATTTGTCGTTCCAATTGCTGTTCCCGATATATTATGATTGGGGCAAGTAACTTCGCTACGAATCGTACTGTTAACTAACTCAGTGTCATCCATTTTGGCCGTTGCTTGACTCATTGCCGTAGTAGACTTTAGAGAAGTTTGCCATACATCAGATAAAGAGTGTTGCCGTTTGAGAAAAAAAGAACGAGATGAGTTCTTCTTTTGGGGACATATAACAGACGATTTTGTTATCCCTTTTCCACCAATAGGTTCAGCAGCCGGTTGGTTTAGAACACGTTTTTCGACGGTACCAGTGTTCTCACTTTCATTCCACTTTTTGGCTCCAGGCGATTTGTTGTGTGAAAATGATTTGTTTAATATACTAAGAAACTGATTATGTTGTTCGTGATGCTGGTGCTGTTGTTGCTGGTGCACCTGATCTGTGTCATCTGGCACTCGGGAAGCCAAGGAGTTCGAAACGTCAGATGTATGAAAAGTACAAGTTAAATTGTTTCCCGAGGAAAGCACATCTCTAAGCTTGCTCTTGTTTTTGGCTTGTTTCGAATCGGAAATATTAACCAGAAGATCACCTGAAAAAATTAAGGAAAAATGAAAAAAAAAACACTCACAAACACTGTCGCGTATTACAAAACCTAATTGCACAAACAGTTGTTCATCATTCATATTGTACATTTCATTAATGTATAATATTATTTCCTAGTTTGAAACTCTGTCACATCATTACAGTATCACTTTAAAGTGTGTATTACTGCAACATTATTGCTTATAAAAAAACGGCTTACCAAGAGGAGGATCCATGTTTTTGAATACTATAGTCGCTTTCTTTCTTTTTGCCATTTTCGATAGAGAAGGTGGGAAATACTTTCTTGGTCATCAAACGTTCCTTCATTTTCTAAGGCATCATTCATCTTAAACAGTTCCTTATCTCTGGCTTTATCTTAGTTTGGTATACATTCTCCACCTTAGCTTAACACAATTTGATTATTCTTATTACACTCTTGTCCCCTACACCGGTATGAAAAATACCGGAGTTTTTTGTAGAAATACTCAATAAGTAAACTAATTCATTTAACAAAAAACGCACAATTGACATGGTCATGGATAATGGTCATGGATTCTTTTAATGGTTTCTGTCACTGGTATGCTAAGTATAATTTTGAACATAATTTAATCAATTCATTTTCTACTTAATAACGCTGATTGCTAGACCGTCCATGGTTACTTTCACAACACACACATATCTATTCCTATATCATGTAATTTCAATTAACCTGGGCTCTCATTTACTGCATTTTAAGTGCAGTTTAATCACTAGCTGTACATATCTCATAGCATGCTCAATACGTTATACTAGAAAATAAGACTTCTTTTTCAATGCATTTGAAATGCGCACTACAAATGTAGCTCAGATTGTTGATAATTTTGTACTCTTACATTTTCTATTTTCAATACTTTGTTTAGCTTCTCACTACATGATGAATAAAGAATGCCACTTGCAGTCTGTATATGTATCAATATTCTCACGTCAAAACACAAGTGCGCAGAATCTCGATACACGAGCTCTCCTTAAGTTTGACTCTCTCTCTCTTGTGCTTGTTTTCTCCTGGTGGATCTCTGCTCGTTTATACACATGTTTATTCTCTTTCTTAACATGTCTGTGTCTCTCTTCAAATTGTTTTCAGTTCTTATGGAGTTTTGGTTTATTGTGTTTTAATCTTCTATCTAAACACTCGTCCAGAAATAGACTTTCACTGTATTAAGAATATCCAAGATTGTTCACATGCAAACCATTATTTAATACCAAGGCTATTGTTGATTTGTAGAAATGATTTCTTAAACAGTGTTATAAATGAGTGATTTGCCAATTGTTGCATACCACTCAAGTATTGTATACACTACGTATACACTATGTATAAATTGTTGTATTTCAAAATATATAATATAAATTAATGTATTTATATATATATATATATATATATATATATATATATATATATATATATATATATATATATATATATATATATATATATATATATATATATATATATATATATATATATATATATATATATATATATATATATATGATATAAATATACATGAATATATATACATATATACATCATTGATAGAAGCTTACATTTTTCTATAAATATTGAGCATTTGTGCCGCATATTCCTAAATTTTATTTAAAAAAAAAATAAAAAAACAGCATTATAAAATAAAGCATTTTGACCTCGTATGGATTTCTTCGAAAACGAATGGATTTCTTAGGTAACCCCATAAGAATTGTGCATAACAATACAAGTTCCGCCATAATCGCTAGTTTAACGGCAAATTTTGATTTAAAGCTAACAATGCACAGTGGGCAATGGCCATACAAACGTCGGGATGAAAATCAATTCCTCAAGCTATTACAGTTTTTCTTTATTCAATACAATTGCTCTTACTATACAGGGCAGTCCTATACACATTACACTATTGCATCAACAACAGCATCAACAACAATTGTTAGCAATTAAAACAAAGGCGGAATAGTTTTTACTAAAATTTTTTAAGTATTACGCGCTAAAAAAGCCGAGTGTACAGTTAGTTTAAAAAAGAACTGATTCTTATTTTACGACCTTTTTTAAACTATTTTTCTTCTGTTCAGCTTTGTTTTTATGCCTGTTAGTTTCAAATACCCTGACACGTAGTAGGATACTAGAGGTGTATGGCTCCTACAACAACACATGTCAAAATCGCTCGCGCTATTTTAAAAAAAAAGTTGAATAATTTTCGGAAACATGGATGGTCGCAGCTAATGTCAACGACACAGCGTAGGGAAAATGTTGATCTTTCCTATGACGATTTCATACAACTCACAAATAAAATCGAGTCGAATCACAAAAAAAATCACTCTCCAAAATGTAATTATCCAAAAATTTGGCAGTGATGTTTCGTTTTCAATCATTTATAAACTTTTTTTTTATAAAGACAAAAAAAACCTTTCCAATAACACATCCTAAATAGCCAGCTCGTACTTTATAGCTGATTTGGGGCTGTTTAACAAAAAATCGTTCCGATATCGTACTTTGTGGGTGGTAAAGATAGACGGTACTTTGCAGAACTATGGAGCTTTTTAACAAGCACATGGTACTCTCAAGAACCTTGTGGCTGATTAGCCTGATGTGTATGCTTCACGATGGAACTTGAAGGCTTGTTAAGAAAGCGTACCGAACTTGGTGGAACTTTATAGCTTTTTAATGCATGACATCGGTACAAGGTGGCTCTTGTCAAATTGTCAAAGACTGACGCCGTCAATCATCTCATTGCTGCTGCACAAGTTAGATTAGTTCTTTGAAGAAGGGATTTTGAGGGAAGTGATTGTGATTGTACAGTAAATTGTGATACATTTCGTGTAATTTATGAATAGTAAGGATTTAAAAATATACACATGTACACAATACAAAACAAATCCTGTTGTTTATTTCATGATGACGCTTGTTTGAAAATAAAACACAAAGAAAAATAATTCCCAGCACCGTAGCATAAGGAAGCTGCTTAGGCGCTATTTAGAAGGGCCATTTGGAACTTTGATGCTGTTTATCTACTGCAAAAAGCGAATTCAAGCAGCGATCTTTAGCATGCCAGAAATGGGTTGCTTAAGCAATTTTGCCTATTTGGGATTGATTATCAAAATCTAACCATCATATACCAAAACACAGTAAAACGTCGATTATCCGGGGACGGATTAACCGATGGGCGGCTTAACCGCGCGCATACATTTGATAGCTATTCAATCGTGGCGAACATTTAAAGTGGTAGTTAAGTTCGAAAAACATTAGCCGGCATCGCGAATAAATGAACTCTTTTTAACAGTCGTTTAAAGTTAATTTTGGTTTAACCCAGTTCATTTGTTGTTCATTCCTGTTAAAATAAACGATCGTCAAAACAGTTACCGGCTGCTCGATATCGCATACCCGCTGTGCAAAGCAACGGAAGAAATCAAGGCGTTCTGAGAATTTTATCATGCCCTCTTTTTCTCTCCAACGGCAAATTTGTCGAGCAGCTCGTCGAGCTGCCCGTCCCTGGCTCCGCCTCATTCCCCTCGCCTGAGCGCGCTGCCGAAGGTTTGGATGTGTTGGTGCGTCAGACGGCCAATCGCTGTCAGCCATCGTCCGTGCTCTTTCCCTCCTTAGCGCTATCTCATTCTCGCGTGTGGTCAATGCTCTCGAGCTGTTGTGGCGCCTAAAAATGCCGTTAACAAACATTGCGGCGATGAAGTTGCATTTTCACAAATCAAACCAAAAAAAGCGCAATGAGTTCAAACGCTGCCACGTAAAAATGACTATGGAATCGCTAGTTCACGCAGGAGGGTTTGTTGTGCATCGCGCAGAACTCTAATTCGCATTGACACGTTCAGCCCGGCGCTGATTTTCGCACTTTCCGTTCCACCAGCATCAAGAACGCAACCTGATTGTGAAACCAGCATCCTGGATGGGGGGGGGGGGGGGGGGGGGGGGTGGCCATGGGACCCCTACGATCATTAGTCACAGGCCCTAAAATTGTTGTCGCCATGGGGGGAGGGGAGGTGCAAATGGTTCTCCAGCCACGGAGCCCTAACGACCATCTTTCCGGGGGCCCTTGTCGTTAATACTCTGTCCACTTGTAGAGATCATCGGCGACCGCCTAGTCCGCCTACCGTTAGGTCCGCCGCTGGTTCATGACGGTGTTTTTTTTATCGTGGAGGTCCATCCTTCCCCCTGCCTGCAGCGTATACATCGAGCAGGAGACAGTGTGGCAGTACCCCCGTCGTGGGTTCTAACCGCGTATGAACCGTCCGCCGTAGCAAGAGGTGACTATCCGGCTACGTGGTACTCAAGTCGTGAAAAGGCCGGCATGATCGCGTTGGCTATTACGCCAATAATAATAATAATAATAATAATAATAATAATAATAATAATAATAATAATAATAAAAAGAACTTAGCGTAGCAGTCCACACTCGGGTAAGAGTTTGTCTTGATTTTGTTGCTGCCGGGCTACCGCTGTGACGAGACAAATACACGGAATGCACTCGACCAAAACATGAACCTATCGATCCGAACCCATTCCAAGGCATTGCCGGTCAACCGGCGTCATGATAACTACTCCAAACCAACAAGCCACCAGATTCTGGACGGACAGGTGCAGCACCATACGCGCACCGTAATAAACAAATCCAGAATCCTCTTTTGCATGGATTCAATTCAAAATGTTGTTTCCACTTGCGTCCGCTAGCCGAATCAGGAATAAATGTACAACATATCACACGCACGTTTGCTTAAATCATGTATCTTTTTAATACCCCCAACAGCAGAGCCGATCGCAAAGATGCCAATGCCAATGGTTGTGTTGTCTCTCAGGTAGCGAGATCGAAAATGCATGGACTTTGTGGCCGCAGCGGATGAAAATGTACCCAACAGAATCAAATAGTTTTGGGGTTTCCAAACGCACGCACACACACAAACACACAAACACGCGCGCGCAAACTCACACACAAACACGCGCGCGCAAACTCGCACACACACACACACACACACACACACACACGCGCGCGCGCGGACACTTGCATAAACGCGCGCACGCCAGCACGCACCCACGAAAGCGCGCTCGCGAGCACGCACCCCCGAAGTCGCGCAAGCACGCACCCCCCCCCCCCCCCCCCCTAGACCACCCCCTCCCCCTTCCCGCACGAGCGAGTACGGCTACCTTTTCGGTAGAACGGCTGGTTCAGCTTTCTTGTAGCGCATCCTCATTCAAAGCGCCGGGCGGGGTGGGGGATCGCGGCATGATAGAGTGAACGGTCACTTTCTACGCGCTGTGTGTGTGTGTGTGTGTGTCGAGACCCGAAAACTCGAGACAAATTTCGGCACATTAAAAAAAAAATTATTGCCATTATACATTGTGCTAC
>NC_064602.1:54047068-54184568 GCF_943734735.2 Anopheles gambiae
GTTAACCATTGGTTTCCGCACACAAAGCTTAGCAAATAGAACAGTCTTCTTTGTTATTATGTGCATTTTTGTGTGTCTATTGATTTTATCGAAACAATGAGATATGTTAACAAAAGATTTGATGATTTGTTTATGCACGAAATTTAAAATTATGTGAGTATGAGTTCTAATCTCATGTAAATTGTCCATGCGGCTCGTCGATAATAAGGAATCAATGTGAAAATTGAAAAAATAATGGTTTTCTTAATTTTTATCTCCAAAAATGGCGAAAACACAATGAATTATAGAATAAATTCACGGAACAAAACAAAATAACATGAATGTTTAATAAGAACTCTCAAAGTCCAAAATATATTTTAAAAGAATATTTAATCGAAAAAATTGGGTAGATAAATTATATGAACAAATTTAATAAATGTAAACAAAGTTTGAATCCTGGGGACCTTAAGTCAAGTGACGAATTGTCAAAATGCACTATCCAGTCAGACAAATCGGACTTAATTTACCCCTATCTTACCGCTAAATTACCGGAAATTTAAGAGTAATTTAATGGTAAATTAGCAGTCGTTAATTTACCCATTCGAGCAGTTTTGACAGACCCTATTCCTTCCTCTATTTTATTTTTATTTTTGTCGGCCAAATTGTTAATAAATAACACGAAATGTATTATATTACAGTTGAATGCTTTTATTCAATCATTGTTCTTAACTTATACAAACGATTACAATGTATTTTTTTTAAGCAAACTCGACTTGAACAGCCGCTTCACACGGAGAAGGTGGTGCACATTTTACATTTTATACATTTTACATTTTATAGTTTTAAACACACCGCCGATGTCTTCTTCCACTAAAAGATCATTAAAACAATACACTTTTTGTTCTAATTTACATCTTTTCACTGACATCAAACGACATCACTTCATACCGCTAAATTGCTCTTAAAATTCTGCTCGAATTTGCGCGCTCTTAAACAGACACAAAACTGCTCGAATGGGTAAATTAACACAAGGTTGTCTGACTGCCCAAATAGCCAGCTCGTACTTTATAGCTGATTTAGGGCTGTTTAACGAAAAATCGATCCGATGTCGTACTTTGTGGCTGATTAACAGATAGGCGGTACTTAGCGGAACTATGGAGCTTTTTAACAGGCACATGGTACTCTTTGGAACTTTGCGGCTGATTAGCACTATGTGTAGGGTTCATGATGGAACTTGAAGGCTTGTTAAGAAAGGGTACTGAACTTGGTGGAACTTTATAGCTTTTTAATGCATGACATCGGTTCAAGGTGGCTCTTGTCAAAGTGTCAAAGACGGACGCCGGCAATAATCTCATTGCTGCTGCACAAGTTAGATTCGTTAATTGAAGAATGAATATTGAGTGAAGTGATTGTGATTTATCAGTAAATTGTGTAAAATTGTGTGTAATTCATCAATACAAAAGATTTAGAAATATACATATGTGTTTAAACGAAACAAATCTTGTTGTTTATTTCATCGATGACGCTTGCTTGAAAATAAAACACAAAGAAAAATAATCCCTGGCATCGTGGCATAAGGAAGCTGCTTAGGCGCTGTTTGAAAGACCCACATAGAACTTTGATGCTGTTTATCTACTGCAAAAGGCGAATTAGAGCAGCGATCTTTAGCGTGCCAAAATGAGCTGCTTAAGCAATTCTGGCTATTTGGGTGGGTAGAGTCCACCACCTGATATTTTTAAATCCACCTTGGGCTGAAGCGCAAGTAAGGCAAGGCAGGGTGAGGGAGGGCGAAGAAGCGGACGAGAAAATGGGCGCCAATATTTTTAATTTTTTGACCGTTTTTTTCTGCTGCGCAGGAAACTGCTCGAATTTGCGCAGCGGGTAGATAGCTGCTCGAAAACTGCTATACAATGCTCGAAAACAGCTGACAGGCAAAAATTTCAGCCTACGGACTTAAAACTTAAAGTACCCCTTTGACAGATTAAATGTCAAATCAGTACAATTTGCTTCAAGTTCGGTATAAATTGCATTTTTGCTAAAAAATTGAAATCGCTTAAAAGCGAGAAATATTAGAATTTTCTGCACGAATCATATCAAATAAATAATATATTGTATAAAAGCACTAAATTACATAAAAAAGTCCGAGTTGTAATGTATTAAATTTTCTGAAGAACGGAAAATCGGAAGACGCTTGCAATTTGCTTGTTCAAACTCGAATGCCCATTTTATTTTCTGCTGCTGTCACTTTCGGTTTTGACATTAATCAAGATTCACAGAGACATAAGATGAGACGGAATACCACGATTGCTATAAACAAGATATTACAACTCGGCCGTCCTGCTCAAATTGTCCTCAATTTGTATGTTACTGTAAGTAGGTGTTGCTAAGAACTTGAACTCAGTCAGTCACCGACAAGGGGTACAATCCATCTTCTAATCTTAGTTGACTCCAATACTCCGTCGTAAGGTAATTGTGTTAATTGGCAACCGTGGATATCACGAATAACGTACCGATCATTTGGAAGCCGTTTGTGTATCACGTATGGACCCTTAAACTTAGCGGTTAATTTCGTATTGGAATCTGGTGTGCTGTCCTTATTCTTTATAACCACGAAATCTCCTTCTTTAAATTCTATAGCAGGACGATTATGTTTTACATGCTGCTTTTCATTATTTCTTTGAGATTTCTTAATAT
Source organism: Anopheles gambiae (assembly GCF_943734735.2). Classification (NCBI taxonomy): domain Eukaryota; kingdom Metazoa; phylum Arthropoda; class Insecta; order Diptera; family Culicidae; genus Anopheles; species Anopheles gambiae. Next base: position 54,049,742 of record NC_064602.1, read on the forward strand.
TTGTCGAGGCTTCGGCACGGATTGTTTGTAAGTCTTTACGCGGCTGATTATTCTTATCTTCTAAAAGTTCTGTTATTTCATCAAGGATAGGGCCTCGTTGTTCGATACCGAAGAGCATTGTAGCAGGAGCGAAATGTGTGGATGAATGTATGGTGTTATTAAGAGCGTACTCTACGGAATGAATTTGAGAAACCCAATCAGAATAATCAGAATTTTGAAAGAGTTTGCTCAAAATTGGCCGTATTACACGATTCACTCGTTCTACTTGCCCGTTGGCTTGGGGTGATGCAGTAGCAATTAATATATGTGAAATACCTCGAGACGACAAAAAGTTGGCAAATTGGCCGGAAGTGAAACAAGTGCCACGATCGCTTATGATGCGCTTCGGTCGACTATAATAAGAGAAGTATTGGTTAAGAGCATTGCATACTTCCCTTGCACCTGTAGATGCAGTTGGATAAAGTTTTACCAATTTTGTGAACGCATCTATAACTACTAGTATATACTTCTTTTTCAACAAAGATGTTGGTTAATGACCTAAGTGGTCGATGTGAATAGTGTCAAATGGTACAGGTTTTTTGGGAATACTGTGCATATTTTGGTTGTTGACCCTTGCAGAGGCAGAATAGTACACACAATTTCAAGCAGTTGTTAATTAAATTATGAACCCTTGTTTTCCTATTAGGGAACCAGTAGTTCTTATCAATTTGGTTACAACACTTGATTACACCAAGGTGCCCAATTTTTTCATGTACAAATCTGATAAGGTTATTGACCATTTCTGTTGGAACATATAATTTTAAGGTGTTAGATGGCGACAGTTTGTACACTACTCCGTCTTGCAATGCGTAACCATCCACCGGGTTTAATTGTAATTCTGTTTTTAATGCTTTGATAGCGGGGTCTCGCGCTTGAGCTACACAAAGCTGAAAATCCAGATCCACCTCATCTATTGTGGCAACGTTCTCAATACGGCTCAGTGCATCTACATGAGACATAACTGTGCCTGGACGATGCTGTATCGTATAATTGTATTCCTCAAAAAATAAAGACCATCACGCAATCTTAGCAGAAGCGTTTCGGTTTTTTAAAGTTTCGACAAGGGAGTTACAATCAGTAACTATTTTGATAGGGATCCCGTGCACATATGTGTGAAACCGCTTGAGAGCGTAAATCACTGCGAGTGTTTCCAGCTCGTAGCTATGCAGCTTTGCTTCATCGGAAGAGGTAGTTTTTGAAAAATACGAAATTGGATGAAATATACCATCATCCTGTTTTTGTAACAATACTGAACCAAAAGCTGTAGCACTTGCATCGCAATGTAACTCCGTTTCACGTTTAGGATCGTAGATGGCCAACACAGGAGCTGATATTAGCTTGTTTCGTAAAGTTTCAAAAGCGTTCTTACAAGATTCATCAAAATGAAATGGTACTTTATCCTTTAATAGATTTGTTAACGGTTTTGCAATGAAGGAGAATGAAGGAACAAATTTACGGAAAAACGAGGGACTATTCTCGTTGTTGCATTGTTGTACTTGTTTAGCATTTTGTGGCATAGGGTAGTTTTTTATAGTTTTTATGTGATGGTCACTAGGAGAAATTCCAGAGGAGTTGGCTTTATACCCCAGATAGTCGAGTTCATTCATGGCAAATTTACATTTTGAAATTCGGAGTTCTAGGCCATTTTTTCGTAAGTTACGCAAAATTGTACCAATCAACTGAAGATGTTCCTCAAAATCAATAGAAGCAATCAATATATCGTCTATGTATACAACAATTTTTCCATCATCGACAAATTCTTTTAAAATATTATTTATAAACCGTTGAAATTCAGTGGGGGCGTTCTTTAATCCAAACGGCATACGAGTATATTCGTATTGGCCGTGTGGTGCAACAAATGCGGTGTATTTGATTGAATCAGGGTGCATGTGCACCTGGTGAAACCCGCTTTTTAAATCCAAAAGAGTGAAGTATTTTTTGTTTCCTAAGTGTTCTAAACATGATTCAACGAGCGGCAGCGGGTAATTGTCTCGTATAGTGATCTTGTTAAGAGGGCGATAATCCACACATTTACGTATTTCACCATTCTTTTTGCGTACTAACACTAGAGCAGATGCATAAGGAGAGTTGCTAGGCCGAATGATTTGATTCTTTAATAGATCTCTGACTATATCTTTGACCTTGTTTCTTTCAGCATAGGATAATCGCCGGGGTTTGGTAGAAATAGGAACATCGTGCATAAGGCTAATTTTCATTCTATGATCCGGAATAATGATTTTATCGCTCGGAAATTTGTGATAGTTTAATTCTATTGCTGATTCTATTGCCGTAATTTGATCGTGAGATAAAGTTTCACCCAAAGAAATATTGTTAGTATCGCAAACATCAATCCCACACATTTCGGAAAATGCCTCAGTAAGACTATTGTGTGACTCTATAGTCGGAGTTTGTGGAGTATTAACATCATTAAAATGATATAACGAAAGATCTAGCTGATTTTCCCTTACTTGGTCACCGACTGAGTCCCGGTAAAGATCAAGAGTTTAGAGCGTTTGGCAAATAGCTGATTTTAATACTGGCAAAGGTTGTTTCTTCAATTCAATCAATTTATTTTTATTATATCTGTATCTAAATTTTGTAAGAAAAACATTCAATTTACACAATGCATCTCTTCCGATAATGAGCGGTAAATTCATATAATGATTAGGCAAAGTATGTTAAAGTATGTTCGATGGTGAGATTTCCAAAAGTTATGCGAAGCTCAACGTTTCCTAACGTTTCTAGGTATTGTCCTCCTATTCCTCTAAACCGAGTAGGTTTCCGTACACTGTTGTCACATCTTGGAATCAAGTCCTGGTTAACAAAACTTTTAGGGCTGCTAGAGTCAAAAAGTGCATTTATCATTATTTGCCCGCTCCAAGCCCCTTGATCCCCTATAGCAACACTTACCTCTTGATGAGCATCTATTGTTGTTACTAGTGATTTTTCTTCGGATTCTTCGAAAAGTGCAGCTGCGGCAATCGATTCACGATTCAACGGACAGTTTCGGTAGTTGTGATCCATTTTCCCACAATGGAAACAGGAACCAGGAGTTCGTCGAGGTCGTTGACATTGAGCGGAACGGTGACCAAATTCAGAACAATTGAAGCAACGGTTCTGGCTAGGCGGTGTATCTCTGACTCTGACGACACTGCTACTTGAAGTCGGGTTGTACTGCGAACTGGCTTGACGCATTTGGAAGTGCGTGTCGCAACGCTGGATGTGGTCAATGAGTTCGTATATGTTGTTGTAGTCTTTAGTGACTAGACTGCCGTAAAGTGCATCACGTGACATCCCTCTGATGGCGTAGGTAATAATTGCCTCTTCACTCACATTGCCTGATCGTCCCAAGGCATTGACACGGTATACATAAGCAGCATACGATTCAGTCTGTTTCTTTGAAACTGACATCAACTCTTTGTGTATGATGGCTTCATTACGATGATCAGCGAAAGCAGCAAATGATTTTAATGTTGTGCGGAATCCCTTAAACCATTCACACGCGGCTCCCGCTAAACGACAGGATGCATAGATGAGCGTCGCACAATCACTCCATCCATATAATTCTCGATAGTGCTGTATTGTCTTTAGCCACTCCTCTACACCCAGTCCGTCAGAGAATTCTGGAATAATTCTGCTCAACTCGTTGGGATGCACAGCTTTCCCATCTGAATGTATCTGTCGCTGTTCCAACTGCTTTATTTTTTCACGCAGTTCCAGTAGTTCCAATCGCCTCTTCAGTGCATCGAAACTTTCAGAAAAACCATCAGCAGCAGCGTTGTTTACAACGTCATTACTGGAAACGGTGACATTGTTGTTCTTATCACCAGCAGCCTCCGTCACTGTAACCTGCATAACCTTTTCCTCGTCCCGATAGGATATCATCGCTGAATTGCCAGAATTAGCCGATATGGCACCAGCAGAAGGTGTTTCAGGAATACGCATGTTTTCCAAAATGGCGTCATGGGTCACCATATCGTTGGAAGCTATAGCGCCGCTTTCAGGATCCACACACTCGGTATACAATTTCTTAATCTGCATTATGGTAGCTGTTGTAGGTACCTCCACTCCAGCTGCTTCCAAAACACACAGCATGTCTCCTTTAGTCGACATTTCGAGTTGCAATCCTATTTCTGAGTTGTAATGTATTAAATTTTCGGAAGAACGGAAAATCGGAAGACGCTTGCAGTTTGCTTGTTCAAACTCGAATGCCCATTTTATTTTCTGCTGCTGTCACTTTCGGTTTTGACATTAATCAAGATTCACAGAGACATAAGATGAGACGGAATACCACGATTGCTATAAACAAGATATTACAGAGTAATCAATAGTATTTTAGTCAAAAAACGTGATATTTGAATTACGTGGATTCGTCGGGAACGCAGAAATCACGTAACTCGGGAACAGACTGTACAAGCCCAAGCGCCACAGATTAAGCTTAAACGACTGGAAAATCAAATATCCATAGGAAGAAACGAAAGCTTCATAGCTTCACTGGTTTGCTCAATAGATAGCGTTGTATAACACATCATTACATGGTTGTCCTTTCCTTGCAATGTATTTCGGCTAACTTCATTTAATCATGGCCAAACCAAACATTGCGAGCAAAAATCTAAAAGAATGGTCGTGAGGTTATATACCTGAATGAAGCATGGGTCAAAAGGAGAGGGTTTTTTCACCCCACCGTGAACTCGTTGTTCCAGGATTGTGGTATGTTTGCGTGTTTGTGTGTTTTTTTTACAAGGAGAGAAAAAGCTTTGTACAACACCTCTTAGAACACAGAATCCTTATCTGGGCACATGGGATTCTAACCCAGTAAACAACTCTCCTCGGCCCTTTCGCACCCTGCCACCGAATCATTTTTCGGTAACATCACAGGTGGGGCAGTGCAGCGGCACTCACACGTGTACAGGCTATTTCATCACAAGTTTTTCAAGGTTCCATAAATGTACACGCGTAAGTTTATTTCATCACAGTCACTTCACTTGTAGTATATCTGATTTACAAAACTTATTATAATACACATTACAGGGTTTTCCAATTGAGTTTAGACTAGCCGCATACTTTTTTTGAATAGTCGCATTAGATTCTGGACTAGCATCCTCTATTTTTGATTACGAGCAATGGATTATTGACTAGGAGCAATTGATTTCAGCAGGTCCTTGCATGACAGCCTAAGAGCGTCGCGTTTATAACACCCAGTGTGACAGATCGACTTGAATAATAAACTGTGAATATTATTTAATTTCATCCGCTCATTAGTTTAACGTGTTTGTTTTACTACTATATATCGTCCACAAAATAAGATATATTTTATCTGATAGGTTTTTGGTGCTATTATTTTGATTGTATTAGGCCGCAAATACACGACGCGCGTTTCCGCTCCGGAAACGCGTATAACAATCTAGCCATAGAAATGAAATGTCATTCGAACGCGCTACCGCAGAAACGCAGAGATGCTCATGCAGGATATCTCTGCGGAACTGTTATACGCGTTTGAACGCGTCCTGAGCGTGTTTTGTACGGAGGGTTTACAATTGGTGGTGAATCGGAATGCTGATCATTTTTCACTGGTGAATCTTCATCTTCTGCCTGGGTAAATGCTGCTTTAAGGCGGTCGATGGAAACTGGGACGTTCTTTCCGTTTACCTCGACTATAAAAACCTTTTTCTTCCGTCGGACCACTCGGTATGGTCCATCATACGGCTGCATTAGAGGCGGTTTGATTGCACCTACGCGGATGAAAACGTGTGTGCATGTTGCTATCTCCTTTTGCATGAAGCCCCATTGGTGTGGTGGTTGCTGGTTGGTTTTGGTGCTATTTTCGACATTTGCTGCTTCAGCTGTATTGCAAACTCAGGTGTTGCTCTCTTATCTTCGCTTCGCACGAAAAATTCTCCAGGTAGTCGAAGTGGCACGCCGTAAATAAGCTCAGCAACCGTTGCATTTAAATCTGTTTTCAGAGAAGATCGAAGAGAAGGCCAAATGAAGCGATCAGATACCAAACGAGTGGTAGCACGTATACCAGGGTGTGATGTGCCGTGCATTTTCTCAAGAATCGGCTTTCTAAATTGCTTTGGTACAAAAGGGCGAATGGCTTCTGTAGATATATCGCAATAGATGGGCATATCGGCTAGAGGTGATTTCAACTTCTTAAGATGAACGCAAGTATTTGTTGGTGGATTTTCTAAGAAATTTTTTAGATCTGGATCGGTTTTCTGCTCCTGATTCATGCGATTGTAATCTATTGTTTCTATTGCAGTGATTATGTCATTGCGGGTCAGCATGTCAGCATCGGCAACTTTATTAGCATCACCCGCTATATGCCGAATATCGGTTGTAAATTCGCTTATGTAGCTGAGTCTGCGTTGCTGTGTAGGTGTAGCCTTTTCTGGACGCTGCTAAAAAGCGGTGTCGAGCGGCTTATGGTCTGTATAAAGGCAAAACTCTCGGGCTTGTTCGGTATCTTTAAAGTGCTTTACTGCTTCTTACATCGCGATTAGCTCGCGATCATACGTGCTTAGCTTTTGTTGGCTCTGCGCTCGATAATCTTCAATTCCTTGGCGTTAATGGGTCTGGGTATATCAATAATAGCTTGTACTTTGGCGAGTTTCGGTTGTATACCCTCGGCTGTGACTCTGTGTCTGAGAATATCCACAGCTTGTTGGCCTATTTAACATTTAGCTGCGTTTATGACAAGACCATTCTGTTTCAAGCGTTCAAAAACTTCACGAAGGTGCCTTTTATGCAATTCTATGTTCTCTGAAGCTATGCATCGATCATCTACGTAAGGAAAAACATAATCGAGGTCGCCTAAGATAGCGTGCAAATGCCTTTGTAGAGTCTGTCCTGCGTTTCTTAAGCCAAAGGTCATGTATTTAAATTCGAAAAGTCCGAAAGGGGTCGTTATGGCCGTCTTTGGGACATCTTCTGGGGCTACGGGAATTTGATGATATGCCCTTTGTAAGTCAATACATGAAAATATTGTTTTGCCGTGCAGGATATTCGAAAAATCCTGTATATGCGGTACTGGGTATCGGTCTGGTATGGTGATCGCGTTAAGATTCCGATAATCTCCGCATGGTCGCCACTTGCCGTTCGATTTTTTACAAGGTGTAAAGCGCTTGCCCAGTTGCTTTTAGAGGGTTGACAAATCCCCTGTTCCATTAAAAATTGGAATTCAGCTTGGCTTCTTTTAATTTGTCGATGGGCAATCGTCGTGGTCGACAAAAAACGGGTGGTCCGTTAGTGATTATATGATCGACGGTGTTCGCCTCGGTTGGTTTGTGCTTCATGTTTAAAACAGTTATGTCCTTATATTCGGTAAGAATGTCACAAAACAGTGAATTCATGTCGAATGTGGTAATAGCAGGCTCGGTCACTGCCTTAATGTTTTTGATTTCAAAACGAGTCGTGTTATCGATCAGTTTGCATCGCCGGAGATCGACAAGAAGATCGTAATGTTTAAAAAAAATCGGCACCTATGATTGGCGACTTTACATCTGCGATGAAAAACACCCACACAAAGGATCGTCGTAGGCCGAGATCGACAGTGATACGCTTGGTACCGTACGTGTGTATTGGGGTACCGTTCGCGGCAAACAACTGTTGTGAGTGTTTTGGTGAGTTACGTTCTCTTAAGGTTGGTGGGACAACAGAAACGTCCGCTCCGGTGTCGATAAGGAATCGATTCGATGTTTTCGGGTCGTGTATGTGTATGCGTTGTAAACGATTGTTGTCGCTGCTGTCATTGTCCGTGGCGGACGCAGGATTGCTGGCAGATGCAGCAGCGGCGTGGGCGGTTTGCGGGTTAGCGCTTACATCGGTCACGGTCGAGAGTACACCTCGATCTTCCCGTCGAAAAAAATACACGGTACGTTCGGGTTGTCAGCCTTCTGTTTTACACTCTTACGAGCTTGAGAACTGTGCCGGAAATGAAACCAGTAGATCCAGCCACGTTTATTTCTGGCTGGCGTTCCATCCCGTCGGCAGCAAGAACGAGAACGTGTATTAGTAAAACGGTTCCGTCTGTTGGGGTTACCTGTTAGCGTTGCGTTGCGGGCTTCGATACGTTGTTCCAGCGAATTTATCGTAGCTCCATCTCCTCGATGTTGAATAGAGGAAATTTGCTCGCGGGGTGCCTCCAGCATCTTGTCAGCAACTTTTGCCTGGTCATCCAGTGTTGCGGTTGGCATGGCAGCGATGATGGCACGAGTTGTGTTGGGCAGGGCTCGCAACCATAAGTTGGTCAGGATGTTGTCGGTACAACCTGCTCCTCCTAAGCGGCGCATCTCGGAAAGCAAGTCGCTGGGTTTCTGGTCCCCAAGGGACATGCCGGACAGCAAACTGCTCAGTCGCTGTGTTTCCGATGGTTGGAAATGAGCGATAACAGCTTCCTTTAGTGTTTCGTACGTGTTGCTGTTATTTTCATTTTGGCACTGCTTGATGACTGAATGCACGTATTTTGCTCGTGAACCAAGAGCGACGATCACTGTGTTGAACTTAAACTTGTCCAGTTTAATGCCGTTGACGTGAAAAGAGGCTTCGAGGCATATGAACCAGGTTTCAATATCCTCTTGGTCGAAGTTTGGGAAATTTATTTTGGCAATCAATATAGCTTCACTTACCTCACTTTTCACAATCAGCGAACCATTCTGTTCAACTTCGTTGTTGGTCGTCATTTTGTTTCGCACGTGGTCGACACTTGATGGTCAATGTTCGTTTATTGAACTTGAAAACGCGGCGAGTGAAATGCAAATGAAAAGCGGTCACTGTGAAATGATCACTCGCGATTGCTACGTTACGTTTCGGATAAACGTTTATTTTGATACTTGTTCAGTCGGGGTCACCAGTTATGGGGTTATTCTCGCTAATTTCACTACTTTCGGGTGTACGTAATAAGTTGGCTTGTTGCTCGCTTGGTGGTCACTCGTAGAATAATTTTATATCTAACATAAAATATAATTCTAATCTTATATCTAATGGTCGTAGTGCAATCGTTTGCTATTGTTAGTGTTAGTGAGTGCTACACAGTACGCGCGATGCGTTATGTATGCGTAACGCGTCTTAAGAAGCGGTTATACGTTGTGTCACCACAGATACTTGGCCCCGTATGTATGGAAGGACCATAAAGGAGCCGGTATAATGACAAGTTATACGAGATGTACGGGGACCTCACTGTCGTGCAGCGTATCATCACAAGGACAGAGGAGGCGTGGTAGGCCTAAATTGAGGTGGCAAGATGGCGTGGAGGCATCCGCCATTAAGGCTGGGATAACGAACTGGCAGACGAAGGCGCGAGACCGTGAGCGGTTTCGGACACTGTCTGAGGCAGGCCAAGTCCGCAAAGCGGTTGTAACGCCGGATAATTAAGTAAGTAAGTGATATACAGTCTGTTTCCGAGTTACGCGGTTTCTGCGTTCCCGACGAATCCGCGTAACTCGAATATCCGCGTTAGTCGAATTTCACGTTTTTTTACTAAAATACTATTTATTACTCGCAGTTTTTGATTTAATATAGTACTTTTTACACTTTATCATTTATGTCATATGATTCGTGCAGAAAATTCTAATATTGGAGCCCTTCACGATTCTAGTCAGTTTTTTGTATGGAGTTTGACAGTTGGAGGCTGAAATCATGTAAACACTCCATACAAAAGCACACTTAAAACTAGCCTGCAATTTTCAGTCTAGATTATTCTAGCCTCAAAGCTAGAATTAGGTTCGAGTACCTGCTCGAAAACACGGTGTTGTTTACATTTACCCCAAGGTGCGTAAAGAGATCACGTGGTGAAAACTAGAATCAAAGTGTATGTAGTCCAGGTGGTCTCATAGTATGCTTTTTGAAATTGAATATCACTTTTTGACAGGACGGGCGAAAACTTTTGCTCAAACAAGCGTTTTAGAGGCTTGACGAATATAAAAAAACACTCTTAAAATCTTTATTCAGAAGCAGAAGCGATAAAAATCAGCCTTCTAAATTCATACACCTTGGGATAAGCACACCTGTATATTCTACTCCCTTAGATAGCTGCTCGAAAACTGCTATGCAATGCAAACAGCTGACAGGCTGAAATTTGAGCCTATGAACTTACAACGGAAAGGGCCCCGTTTCTGGCTTTTAAGCGGTTTCAATTTGTTAGCAAAAATGCAATTTATACCGAACTTGAAGCAAATTGTACTGATTAGACATTTAATCTGTCAAATTTAGAAAACCGCGTATCTCCGAATCCGCGTAAGTCGAGAACCGTGTAACTCGGGAACAGACTGAACTTTCAACTTTTACCCCAAGAAGTTTTGTATTGAATAATATAATAGTGTCTTTTGATTTGAATGTCTTAATGATACAATCACTCTACCATTGGGCCTGATCGCCAACGAAAGTCGATGAAATTCATCCGATCGGTTAATATGCTCGAATCCACCGGTGGAATTTATTTTCCACCGGTGGATAATTTCTCCACTGGTGGATAACTCTTACCGATTCGAGTAGCCATTGGTTTTGCCTATCTGTCAATTACACTTTTGTTTATATTTAGAGGTGTTGTTTTGCGGAATGAATAAAATAGTGAATTTGGCTTATTTGCGGACCAAAGAAGTGCTTAGTGAAGAATCCACACCAGAAGTGGCCTTAGACAGTACCGACTGTAAGCCTGTACAAACAATCCGGGTAAAGTGTAAAACGGGTTGTTAGCTGAACAAGTGTAGATGAAACGCCGTGTTTCTGTGAAACGCCGTTTAGCCACCGATGACGTCCTAGCATACTGCTTGCTGAGGAAGGGAGTCAGTGTTGACAGCGTAAACTGGCTTTCTTTCAAAGTGAGAGTACCGGCCGCCCTTCGTGACGCAGCACTCGCCCCATCGTCCTGGCCTGTCGGTATTGGTGTACGTGAATTTGTACAATCCCGTCAACGAGAGCATGGACACTCATCGTCACCAATCACCATCAAACACCGTTCTCTCACACGCACACCTGTTGTCATCGATCGCCGATCGATGCCTCGCACACCAACATCCACTGTCTATCACGCACCGGCACACGTATCAACTTCACAGGCTCAAACACTAACATCACCACAATTGGGAGAACACACGCTGAACGACACTACTCATGGTCCTAATTCAACACTCATTGACGGCCCGCTTTTAATTCGCCGCACTTCCAACACCAACTTACAACAGACCACACTTGACCGTTTCTTTCACGAATAGACGAACCTCTGTTAAGTCTGCACAAACACCTACCTGTTATGTTCCTGCTGCTAATGCGCTTCGCACTGCCCGTTCCACTGCCTCTGTTTACTATCAAAACGTGCGGGGACTGCGCACGAAGGTCGATGAGTTTCGCCTGTCGGTGTTGGAATCCAATTTCGATGTAATAGTGCTTACGGAAACCTGGCTCGATCCTAGTCTACCTTCGGCTTTGCTGTTTGACGATAGCTTCCGAGTCTACCGATGCGATCGTAGTGTTGACAACAGTACATGTTCCCGCGGTGGAGGTGTGTTGATTGCGTGCTCTCAGTCTCTGACGTCACGGGAGCACACAACGGTGCATCCATCGCTTGAGCTAGTGTGCGTTATAATACAACTAGGCAATTCCCGACTATTCATCATTGCTGCATACCTCCCGCCTAGACTTGCCGCAAATGCTGCCACGCTCCGTGAAATCGAAAATTGCATTCGCTCATTATGCTCAACTATGCATCCCGGAGACGGTTTACTCCTGTTAGGAGACTTCAACCAACCTCTCGTCTCCTGGTCAGCCGCTCAGCATGATCCGGATTTGCCATTTCTGCATTATGAGCCACGTACGCGATCGGCTCTCTCCGCTCTGTTTATGGACGAGATGCATCATAGCGGACTCTTCCAGATCAATGGTCATCTTAACACCAGCGGACGCGTCTTAGACCTGGTGTTTGCAAATAATGCTGTTGCTTCTGTTTGCCTTCCGCTTGAACTTTGCCTCACCCCGCTGTTAGCAATTGACACCTATCACCCGGCGCTTGAGTTGGCCATCCCGCTACCACGAGAGGAATCAGCCGTTCCTGCGCTAACATCACGCCTTGACTACGCGCGGACGGACTTTAACAGGCTCCTGCCGATGATCGCCTCGTTCGCGAATGTCTTCGATTGTTCCCATTACGCCACTCTTGACCTCGCTGTGAAAGATTTTGAGCGGTTCATGTTGCAAGCCCTGAATGAATGCACGCCGGTGAAACGACCTAAACGAGGCCCCCCTTGGGGTGACAGAACGCTGCGCAGGCTCAAAACGGCTAAAGCTGCCGCGTATCGCGATTATTTGTTGCGTAGGTGTCCCGCTGCATTGCGCAACTATAACACTGCGCACTCTCTCTATCGGCGCTATAACAGGTTCCGCTACCTGGGGCACGTACGGCGTACGGTTTTGCGCTGCCGCGGCAATTCACGTGTACTGTGGAACTTCGCAAACAATCGTCGGAAATCCTCTGGTTTTCCTAGCTCCGTCAGTTACAACGGGCGCAACGGCAACAATCCGTCTGCTGTATGTGATATTTTTGCCTCGCGCTTTGCCGGCACCTTCCTTCCAGCTGTAACTGATGAGAGGCAGATAGCCGACGCATTATCAAACGTACCGGTGGATGCTATGGCCCCAAACTTGCCGATCATCGATGAGTATTCAGTCTCGAAAGCGATTGACAGGCTGAAATCTTCGTTTGCTCCAGGGCCTGACGGGATCCCGGCTTCCACGCTTAAGCGTTGTGGCACCACCATCGCGCCTATCCTGGCCTCGATTTTTCGCGACTCGCTGCGTTCGGGCATCTATCCTGCCTGCTGGAAAACTTCGTGGCTTGTTCCAGTGCACAAAAAGGGGGACAAATCAAATGCATGTAATTACCGTGGCATTACATCGCTTTGTGCCTGCGCTAAGGTCTTCGAGCTCCTGGTGTACGAACCTCTCCTCGCAGCTGCCTCGAACTACATTAGCACAGCTCAACATGGATTTGTCCCTCAGCGTTCAACCACCACCAACCTGGTTGAGTTCGTTAGCCTCTGCCACAGGACCATCGATGCCGGCTCGCAGATCGACGCAGTCTACACGGACATCAAGGCTGCCTTCGATAGCGTTCCGCACGCCTTGCTGCTCGCAAAGCTCGAAACGCTTGGTCTGCCTGTGCAGCTGCTGGCCTGGATGCGCTCCTATCTTACTGGTCGCACATACTGCGTGAAGATGGGACCCCATACGTCGCGCCGTATCGATGCTTCTTCTGGGGTGCCGCAGGGGAGTAATCTTGGACCGCTGCTGTTTGTCATTTTCCTGAATGACGTAACACGGTTGCTCCCTCCTGACGGCCACCTACTGTATGCAGACGACGCGAAGCTGTTCCTGCCTATCCGCGACCGGTCAGACCAACTCCGCCTTCAAGCCACTCTAAGTGCCTTCCAGTCATGGTGCTCTTTGAATGGTCTTGAATTGTGCGTCGAGAAGTGTGTTGTCGTTACGTTTGCGAGAAAGCGGTGCCCCTTAGTGTATGACTATGCGTTAAATGGATCTACCATTGGTCGCAAAAGCTGTGTCACGGATCTAGGAGTGCTCCTTGACGAAAAGTTGAGCTTCCACGACCAGCTAGAGCACGTTGTCACTAAGGGTAACCAATTGATCGGCTTACTAAAACAAATAGCACGAGACATCACTGACCCGATTTGCATCAAGACGCTATACTGTGCTTTGGTGCGACCAGTGTTAGAATACGCTTCTGTAGTATGGTGGCCTACAGCTGCTCGTCCCCTAGCTCGTTTAGAGTCGATCCAGCGCAAATTCACGCGGTTCGCTTTGCGCTCCTGGAGTGTCCAACTTGACTATGAGGGACGCTGTGCGTTGCTTGGCATCGAGACGCTGAAGCAGCGGAACTGCAACGCTCAGAGGCTGTTTGTCGCGGGACTTCTTGACAATCGGATCGACTCGCCCGCGCTTCTTTCGAGGCTCAACATGTATGTCCCGCCGAGATCGCTCCGAGCTAGATCGCTACTTGACGTGGAGGAACGCCGCACTCGCTTTGGCTCCTCTGATCCGTTTATTCGTATGTGCCGTGAGTTTAATGTCATTTGTGATCGTCATCAACCTGACATGTCGCGCACCGCATTGTTGAATAGTATTCGTGTCGTGCGACCTTTTACATGTTAATTATGTTACTTAAGACTAAGCGTGACAAATGAATGACCGTAATGTGACTATATTATAATGAATTAATGTAAATGAATTCGCTTCAAGTGGGCCACTTGCGGTCCGTTGAATTTTAATAAATAAATAACAAATAACAAATAACAAACAAAATCGTATGAACTGCAAGACGAGGTTTGAACCCTTTCTGAACTTGCCGCCTTCGCTGACCCTTGTCCTGTGTCTTGTACCATGGTCATCTTAACACCAGCGGACGCGTCTTAGACCTGGTGTTTGCAAATAATGCTGTTGCTTCTGTTTGCCTTCCGCTTGAACTTTGCCTCACCCCGCTGTTAGCAATTGACACCTATCACCCGGCGCTTGAGTTGGCCATCCCGCTACCACGAGAGGAATCAGCCGTTCCTGCGCTAACATCACGCCTTGACTACGCGCGGACGGACTTTAACAGGCTCCTGCCGATGATCGCCTCGTTCGCGAATGTCTTCGATTGTTCCCATTACGCCACTCTTGACCTCGCTGTGAAAGATTTTGAGCGGTTCATGTTGCAAGCCCTGAATGAATGCACGCCGGTGAAACGACCTAAACGAGGCCCCCCTTGGGGTGACAGAACGCTGCGCAGGCTCAAAACGGCTAAAGCTGCCGCGTATCGCGATTATTTGTTGCGTAGGTGTCCCGCTGCATTGCGCAACTATAACACTGCGCACTCTCTCTATCGGCGCTATAACAGGTTCCGCTACCTGGGGCACGTACGGCGTACGGTTTTGCGCTGCCGCGGCAATTCACGTGTACTGTGGAACTTCGCAAACAATCGTCGGAAATCCTCTGGTTTTCCTAGCTCCGTCAGTTACAACGGGCGCAACGGCAACAATCCGTCTGCTGTATGTGATATTTTTGCCTCGCGCTTTGCCGGCACCTTCCTTCCAGCTGTAACTGATGAGAGGCAGATAGCCGACGCATTATCAAACGTACCGGTGGATGCTATGGCCCCAAACTTGCCGATCATCGATGAGTATTCAGTCTCGAAAGCGATTGACAGGCTGAAATCTTCGTTTGCTCCAGGGCCTGACGGGATCCCGGCTTCCACGCTTAAGCGTTGTGGCACCACCATCGCGCCTATCCTGGCCTCGATTTTTCGCGACTCGCTGCGTTCGGGCATCTATCCTGCCTGCTGGAAAACTTCGTGGCTTGTTCCAGTGCACAAAAAGGGGGACAAATCAAATGCATGTAATTACCGTGGCATTACATCGCTTTGTGCCTGCGCTAAGGTCTTCGAGCTCCTGGTGTACGAACCTCTCCTCGCAGCTGCCTCGAACTACATTAGCACAGCTCAACATGGATTTGTCCCTCAGCGTTCAACCACCACCAACCTGGTTGAGTTCGTTAGCCTCTGCCACAGGACCATCGATGCCGGCTCGCAGATCGACGCAGTCTACACGGACATCAAGGCTGCCTTCGATAGCGTTCCGCACGCCTTGCTGCTCGCAAAGCTCGAAACGCTTGGTCTGCCTGTGCAGCTGCTGGCCTGGATGCGCTCCTATCTTACTGGTCGCACATACTGCGTGAAGATGGGACCCCATACGTCGCGCCGTATCGATGCTTCTTCTGGGGTGCCGCAGGGGAGTAATCTTGGACCGCTGCTGTTTGTCATTTTCCTGAATGACGTAACACGGTTGCTCCCTCCTGACGGCCACCTACTGTATGCAGACGACGCGAAGCTGTTCCTGCCTATCCGCGACCGGTCAGACCAACTCCGCCTTCAAGCCACTCTAAGTGCCTTCCAGTCATGGTGCTCTTTGAATGGTCTTGAATTGTGCGTCGAGAAGTGTGTTGTCGTTACGTTTGCGAGAAAGCGGTGCCCCTTAGTGTATGACTATGCGTTAAATGGATCTACCATTGGTCGCAAAAGCTGTGTCACGGATCTAGGAGTGCTCCTTGACGAAAAGTTGAGCTTCCACGACCAGCTAGAGCACGTTGTCACTAAGGGTAACCAATTGATCGGCTTACTAAAACAAATAGCACGAGACATCACTGACCCGATTTGCATCAAGACGCTATACTGTGCTTTGGTGCGACCAGTGTTAGAATACGCTTCTGTAGTATGGTGGCCTACAGCTGCTCGTCCCCTAGCTCGTTTAGAGTCGATCCAGCGCAAATTCACGCGGTTCGCTTTGCGCTCCTGGAGTGTCCAACTTGACTATGAGGGACGCTGTGCGTTGCTTGGCATCGAGACGCTGAAGCAGCGGAACTGCAACGCTCAGAGGCTGTTTGTCGCGGGACTTCTTGACAATCGGATCGACTCGCCCGCGCTTCTTTCGAGGCTCAACATGTATGTCCCGCCGAGATCGCTCCGAGCTAGATCGCTACTTGACGTGGAGGAACGCCGCACTCGCTTTGGCTCCTCTGATCCGTTTATTCGTATGTGCCGTGAGTTTAATGTCATTTGTGATCGTCATCAACCTGACATGTCGCGCACCGCATTGTTGAATAGTATTCGTGTCGTGCGACCTTTTACATGTTAATTATGTTACTTAAGACTAAGCGTGACAAATGAATGACCGTAATGTGACTATGTTATAATGAATTAATGTAAATGAATTCGCTTCAAGTGGGCCACTTGCGGTCCGTTGAATTTTAATAAATAAATAACAAATAACAAATAACAAACAAAATCGTATGAACTGCAAGACGAGGTTTGAACCCTTTCTGAACTTGCCGCCTTCGCTGACCCTTGTCCTGTGTCTTGTACCATGGTCATCTTAACACCAGCGGACGCGTCTTAGACCTGGTGTTTGCAAATAATGCTGTTGCTTCTGTTTGCCTTCCGCTTGAACTTTGCCTCACCCCGCTGTTAGCAATTGACACCTATCACCCGGCGCTTGAGTTGGCCATCCCGCTACCACGAGAGGAATCAGCCGTTCCTGCGCTAACATCACGCCTTGACTACGCGCGGACGGACTTTAACAGGCTCCTGCCGATGATCGCCTCGTTCGCGAATGTCTTCGATTGTTCCCATTACGCCACTCTTGACCTCGCTGTGAAAGATTTTGAGCGGTTCATGTTGCAAGCCCTGAATGAATGCACGCCGGTGAAACGACCTAAACGAGGCCCCCCTTGGGGTGACAGAACGCTGCGCAGGCTCAAAACGGCTAAAGCTGCCGCGTATCGCGATTATTTGTTGCGTAGGTGTCCCGCTGCATTGCGCAACTATAACACTGCGCACTCTCTCTATCGGCGCTATAACAGGTTCCGCTACCTGGGGCACGTACGGCGTACGGTTTTGCGCTGCCGCGGCAATTCACGTGTACTGTGGAACTTCGCAAACAATCGTCGGAAATCCTCTGGTTTTCCTAGCTCCGTCAGTTACAACGGGCGCAACGGCAACAATCCGTCTGCTGTATGTGATATTTTTGCCTCGCGCTTTGCCGGCACCTTCCTTCCAGCTGTAACTGATGAGAGGCAGATAGCCGACGCATTATCAAACGTACCGGTGGATGCTATGGCCCCAAACTTGCCGATCATCGATGAGTATTCAGTCTCGAAAGCGATTGACAGGCTGAAATCTTCGTTTGCTCCAGGGCCTGACGGGATCCCGGCTTCCACGCTTAAGCGTTGTGGCACCACCATCGCGCCTATCCTGGCCTCGATTTTTCGCGACTCGCTGCGTTCGGGCATCTATCCTGCCTGCTGGAAAACTTCGTGGCTTGTTCCAGTGCACAAAAAGGGGGACAAATCAAATGCATGTAATTACCGTGGCATTACATCGCTTTGTGCCTGCGCTAAGGTCTTCGAGCTCCTGGTGTACGAACCTCTCCTCGCAGCTGCCTCGAACTACATTAGCACAGCTCAACATGGATTTGTCCCTCAGCGTTCAACCACCACCAACCTGGTTGAGTTCGTTAGCCTCTGCCACAGGACCATCGATGCCGGCTCGCAGATCGACGCAGTCTACACGGACATCAAGGCTGCCTTCGATAGCGTTCCGCACGCCTTGCTGCTCGCAAAGCTCGAAACGCTTGGTCTGCCTGTGCAGCTGCTGGCCTGGATGCGCTCCTATCTTACTGGTCGCACATACTGCGTGAAGATGGGACCCCATACGTCGCGCCGTATCGATGCTTCTTCTGGGGTGCCGCAGGGGAGTAATCTTGGACCGCTGCTGTTTGTCATTTTCCTGAATGACGTAACACGGTTGCTCCCTCCTGACGGCCACCTACTGTATGCAGACGACGCGAAGCTGTTCCTGCCTATCCGCGACCGGTCAGACCAACTCCGCCTTCAAGCCACTCTAAGTGCCTTCCAGTCATGGTGCTCTTTGAATGGTCTTGAATTGTGCGTCGAGAAGTGTGTTGTCGTTACGTTTGCGAGAAAGCGGTGCCCCTTAGTGTATGACTATGCGTTAAATGGATCTACCATTGGTCGCAAAAGCTGTGTCACGGATCTAGGAGTGCTCCTTGACGAAAAGTTGAGCTTCCACGACCAGCTAGAGCACGTTGTCACTAAGGGTAACCAATTGATCGGCTTACTAAAACAAATAGCACGAGACATCACTGACCCGATTTGCATCAAGACGCTATACTGTGCTTTGGTGCGACCAGTGTTAGAATACGCTTCTGTAGTATGGTGGCCTACAGCTGCTCGTCCCCTAGCTCGTTTAGAGTCGATCCAGCGCAAATTCACGCGGTTCGCTTTGCGCTCCTGGAGTGTCCAACTTGACTATGAGGGACGCTGTGCGTTGCTTGGCATCGAGACGCTGAAGCAGCGGAACTGCAACGCTCAGAGGCTGTTTGTCGCGGGACTTCTTGACAATCGGATCGACTCGCCCGCGCTTCTTTCGAGGCTCAACATGTATGTCCCGCCGAGATCGCTCCGAGCTAGATCGCTACTTGACGTGGAGGAACGCCGCACTCGCTTTGGCTCCTCTGATCCGTTTATTCGTATGTGCCGTGAGTTTAATGTCATTTGTGATCGTCATCAACCTGACATGTCGCGCACCGCATTGTTGAATAGTATTCGTGTCGTGCGACCTTTTACATGTTAATTATGTTACTTAAGACTAAGCGTGACAAATGAATGACCGTAATGTGACTATGTTATAATGAATTAATGTAAATGAATTCGCTTCAAGTGGGCCACTTGCGGTCCGTTGAATTTTAATAAATAAATAACAAATAACAAATAACAAACAAAATCGTATGAACTGCAAGACGAGGTTTGAACCCTTTCTGAACTTGCCGCCTTCGCTGACCCTTGTCCTGTGTCTTGTACCATGGTCATCTTAACACCAGCGGACGCGTCTTAGACCTGGTGTTTGCAAATAATGCTGTTGCTTCTGTTTGCCTTCCGCTTGAACTTTGCCTCACCCCGCTGTTAGCAATTGACACCTATCACCCGGCGCTTGAGTTGGCCATCCCGCTACCACGAGAGGAATCAGCCGTTCCTGCGCTAACATCACGCCTTGACTACGCGCGGACGGACTTTAACAGGCTCCTGCCGATGATCGCCTCGTTCGCGAATGTCTTCGATTGTTCCCATTACGCCACTCTTGACCTCGCTGTGAAAGATTTTGAGCGGTTCATGTTGCAAGCCCTGAATGAATGCACGCCGGTGAAACGACCTAAACGAGGCCCCCCTTGGGGTGACAGAACGCTGCGCAGGCTCAAAACGGCTAAAGCTGCCGCGTATCGCGATTATTTGTTGCGTAGGTGTCCCGCTGCATTGCGCAACTATAACACTGCGCACTCTCTCTATCGGCGCTATAACAGGTTCCGCTACCTGGGGCACGTACGGCGTACGGTTTTGCGCTGCCGCGGCAATTCACGTGTACTGTGGAACTTCGCAAACAATCGTCGGAAATCCTCTGGTTTTCCTAGCTCCGTCAGTTACAACGGGCGCAACGGCAACAATCCGTCTGCTGTATGTGATATTTTTGCCTCGCGCTTTGCCGGCACCTTCCTTCCAGCTGTAACTGATGAGAGGCAGATAGCCGACGCATTATCAAACGTACCGGTGGATGCTATGGCCCCAAACTTGCCGATCATCGATGAGTATTCAGTCTCGAAAGCGATTGACAGGCTGAAATCTTCGTTTGCTCCAGGGCCTGACGGGATCCCGGCTTCCACGCTTAAGCGTTGTGGCACCACCATCGCGCCTATCCTGGCCTCGATTTTTCGCGACTCGCTGCGTTCGGGCATCTATCCTGCCTGCTGGAAAACTTCGTGGCTTGTTCCAGTGCACAAAAAGGGGGACAAATCAAATGCATGTAATTACCGTGGCATTACATCGCTTTGTGCCTGCGCTAAGGTCTTCGAGCTCCTGGTGTACGAACCTCTCCTCGCAGCTGCCTCGAACTACATTAGCACAGCTCAACATGGATTTGTCCCTCAGCGTTCAACCACCACCAACCTGGTTGAGTTCGTTAGCCTCTGCCACAGGACCATCGATGCCGGCTCGCAGATCGACGCAGTCTACACGGACATCAAGGCTGCCTTCGATAGCGTTCCGCACGCCTTGCTGCTCGCAAAGCTCGAAACGCTTGGTCTGCCTGTGCAGCTGCTGGCCTGGATGCGCTCCTATCTTACTGGTCGCACATACTGCGTGAAGATGGGACCCCATACGTCGCGCCGTATCGATGCTTCTTCTGGGGTGCCGCAGGGGAGTAATCTTGGACCGCTGCTGTTTGTCATTTTCCTGAATGACGTAACACGGTTGCTCCCTCCTGACGGCCACCTACTGTATGCAGACGACGCGAAGCTGTTCCTGCCTATCCGCGACCGGTCAGACCAACTCCGCCTTCAAGCCACTCTAAGTGCCTTCCAGTCATGGTGCTCTTTGAATGGTCTTGAATTGTGCGTCGAGAAGTGTGTTGTCGTTACGTTTGCGAGAAAGCGATGCCCCTTAGTGTATGACTATGCGTTAAATGGATCTACCATTGGTCGCAAAAGCTGTGTCACGGATCTAGGAGTGCTCCTTGACGAAAAGTTGAGCTTCCACGACCAGCTAGAGCACGTTGTCACTAAGGGTAACCAATTGATCGGCTTACTAAAACAAATAGCACGAGACATCACTGACCCGATTTGCATCAAGACGCTATACTGTGCTTTGGTGCGACCAGTGTTAGAATACGCTTCTGTAGTATGGTGGCCTACAGCTGCTCGTCCCCTAGCTCGTTTAGAGTCGATCCAGCGCAAATTCACGCGGTTCGCTTTGCGCTCCTGGAGTGTCCAACTTGACTATGAGGGACGCTGTGCGTTGCTTGGCATCGAGACGCTGAAGCAGCGGAACTGCAACGCTCAGAGGCTGTTTGTCGCGGGACTTCTTGACAATCGGATCGACTCGCCCGCGCTTCTTTCGAGGCTCAACATGTATGTCCCGCCGAGATCGCTCCGAGCTAGATCGCTACTTGACGTGGAGGAACGCCGCACTCGCTTTGGCTCCTCTGATCCGTTTATTCGTATGTGCCGTGAGTTTAATGTCATTTGTGATCGTCATCAACCTGACATGTCGCGCACCGCATTGTTGAATAGTATTCGTGTCGTGCGACCTTTTACATGTTAATTATGTTACTTAAGACTAAGCGTGACAAATGAATGACCGTAATGTGACTATGTTATAATGAATTAATGTAAATGAATTCGCTTCAAGTGGGCCACTTGCGGTCCGTTGAATTTTAATAAATAAATAACAAATAACAAATAACAAACAAAATCGTATGAACTGCAAGACGAGGTTTGAACCCTTTCTGAACTTGCCGCCTTCGCTGACCCTTGTCCTGTGTCTTGTACCATATTTTACGCCCTCGTGCAAAAATATATTGAAACAACGCGGTACACTTATTCCGTGCAATAAGGAGTGTCCGAAACCGCTCACGGTCTCTCGCCCTCGCCAGTCCATTATCCTGGCCTTAATGACTGACGCCTCCAAGTCATCTGGCCACTTAAATTTAAACCTACTACGCCCTCTCCGCAATTGCGGATTTAACCGTAAGCGGACTGATTGGCCGCAGGAGGCTCCGTGGATATAAAGTCCAGCATATATGGGTACAGTAGTCTCATCGTGTACCTCCATGAACGATAGAGGCTCCATGGACGAAGAGACTCAAAGACTACAGGGGCCCATATATGAGGGATTTCGACCAATACCCCCCACTCCCCCAAGAAAAAAATTAAAGTGTATTTGATTCAAAGCCAAGAGATGAAATCTCCCCCCACCCCCTCTCCCTGCACAACACCTGGGACGATCGTTTCCATGCCTTGAACAAGGACCGTCCACTGAAGACTGGCGAGCTTGATTCGACAATTAGTGTGCTTCCACACGTACGATGATGATTGCGTAAGATTTGATAAAAATAAAATAACTACGTTAAAATTGTAATGTATGTGATTCAGAAGAGAAGCTATTCAAGTGTACATATTCGTTTAAATGGATGAACAAAAAAAAATTCATTGGGGGACACGTTTGTCACGAGGCGTGGAACATAGCGATGTGTGTGTCAATCCGAACACTCTCGGGCTGTACCCTTCCATAAGCGACCCTGAGTTTTTGGGGATAGTCCGGAAGGTACAAGTAGGCACAACACCTTCGATAGGTGCAAAACAACGCAAACGATTCCGACCGGAACTCGCCGCTCCAACGGATATGAGTTGCATATAATTTCTTGTACCTAGTGATAATACTGGTCTTCCCAATCTCGTTGCATTTACGTGTCGGAACCGATTCTAACATGCCATAAGGCCATTACAAAACATAACAAACCATATCATAAGGTTTGATAAAAGAGAATGATTAGCAGAAATGGATTTTTTATGTTGGTTTCTCATTTCTTAGCTTTAATCACAAAAACTATATACCTGTTATAAACCTAAATTTATGTGTTTTGATTATTTATTAAAAAACAGGTAAATATTCTAAAAAATAATATTTTAGCTAAATCGAGTGATAAAACATCTTAAACAACTCAAACAGCGATAAAACATCCTTTTTTGCGAGCTGTGAAACATGGTTTTTAATATTATTTAGTTTTCCACTGTTATATCAACTGGGGTGGAGCAGTAGATATGGCTATCCGACTGAAATGGTTTTTTTTATATGATGTTTTCAACAGCATATCCCACTGCTCGACTTTTTAACCACGTTGCTATCGAACCGGCGAAAGAAGACCGTAAAATTGTTAATAGATCGAAGGAACACTGATCGCGAGGGTGGTGATCCTGCTTATTACATCAAAAACCTTACCCAAAACACAGAAAAACTACTAACAAATCTATCCGAAACGACATACTTGTGAAACAAACACACACACCAATACACATTCAAACATACATACACACACACACACACACACACACACACACACACTAGTGATGGGTAAATTCAACAAAAATCCGGAATCGCTTCCGAATGACTCCGCCAAAATTGGAAGCGGTTCCGGAAGGTAGGTGCAAAACTCCGACCTCGGAGCCGTCTGGAGCCGTTCGGAGCCGTCCGGAGCCGTCGGAGCCGTCCGGAGCCGTCGGAGCCGTCCGGAGCCGTCGGAGCCGTCCGGAGCCGCTAGTCGGCAGCCGGAGCCGTCCGGAGCCGTCGGAGCCGTCCGGAGCCGTTGGAGCCGTCGGAGCCGTCCGGAGCCGTCGGAACCGTCCGGAGCCGTCGGAGCCGTCCGGAGCCGTCCGGAGCCGCTAGTCGGCAACCGGAGCCGTCCGGAGCCGTCGGAGCCGTCCGGAGCCGTCCGGAGCCGCTAGTCGGCAACCGGAGCCGTCCGGAGCCGTCGGAGCCGTCCGGAGCCGGCGGAGCCGTCGGAGCCATTGGAGCCGTTGGAGCCGTTGGAGCCGTCGGAGCCGTTGGAGCCGTCGGAGCCGTCGGAGTAGTTGTAATAGTCGGAAGCATTCTGAAGCGCATTGATTTCCCTATATTAGCAATAATTTTATTGTAAAAAACAGCTTACGAGTAAAAAAAGAGTCTTCTTCATTTTTCTTCATGAAGTTTTTTTGTGTCTTTTTTTTCAAAAATAAAGCCAAAAATAATTGTTTGCTTCGTATATATATAGGAAAAAAATGAATCAAATTAGGAGGTCAAGGAGCAATAGAACTATGACGGGAGGTGGGTTTGATAAAATACGAAACAACGAGGCAGACGAGTGTAATTGTGGCAGTTTTGCACGGTTGTTTACATCGACTAACGTGTATGGTTTAGGCCGCACTTTTTTTTACCGAATAACATGATGGCACATGGACAAGACAAAGAATATAACTATCAATCATCCGTCCATCTTTTATGAAAATAAAGATCAATAATAGATTGATTCATAGTTTTTCCCTAAATATACGGAGCAAACAATTGTTTTTGACTTTATTGTTTAAAAAAAATACAAAAAAAACTTCAGAGCAATAAATGAAGAAGACTATTTTTTTACTCGTAAGCTGTTTTTTAAAATGAAATCATTGCAGATATCGGGAAATTAAAGCGCTTCAGAAGACTTCCAACTATTACAACGACTCCGACGGCTCGAACTGGCTCCGTCGGCTTCGACGGCACTGACGGCCTCAACGTCTCCAACTGGTTCCTTTGGCTCCAACGACTACGACGGCTCCGTCGGCTCCAACGACTACGACGATTCCGACCGGCTCCGGACGGCTCCGTCGGCTCCGTCGGCTCCGGACGGCTCCAACCGGCTCCGCCGGCTCTAACTGCTACGACGGCTCCGACCGGCTCCAGCTGCCGACTAGCGGCTCCGACGGCTCCAACGGCTCCGACGGCTCCGGACGGCTCTGACGGCTCCTACGATTCCGGACAGCTCCAACGGCTCCAACGGCTCCAACGGCTCCGACGGCTCCGGACGGCTCCGACGGCTCCGACGGCTCCAGCTGCCGACTAGCGGCTCCGGACGGCTCCGACGGCTCCGGACGGCTCCGACGGCTCCGGACGGCTCCGACGGCTCCGGACGGCTCCGGACGGCTCCGACGGCTCCGGACGGCTCCGACGGCTCCGGACGGTTCCGGACGGCTCCGGACGGCTCCGGACGGCTCCGACGGCTCCGGACGGCTCCGACGGCTCCGACGGCTCCGGACGGCTCCGGGCGGAATCGACGATTTGAATTTTTCGGAATCGGAGCCGGAGTAGCAATGCTCGGAAGCGATTCCGAGCCGTGGGTGCGATTCCGGTTACCCATCACTAACACACACACACACACACACACACACACACACACACACACACACACACACACACACACACACACACACACACAAACACACACACACACACACACACACACACACACACACACACACACACACACACACACACACACACACACACACACACACACACACACACACACACACACACACACACACACACACACACACACACACACACACACACACACACACACACACACACACACACACACACACACACACACACACACACACACACACACACACACACACACACACACACACACACACACACACACACACACACACACACACACACACACACACACACACACACACACACACACATGCACACACACACACAAACACATACAAACCACACATAAACCTGTCCCAACGGGTGCATGCTGCGTTGAAAAAACTAGGGTCCTATCATTCTGTCCGATACTGTACATATATGAGGAATTCCGACCAATACCCCCGCACTCCCCCAAGAAAATAAAATTAAAATGTGTTTGATTCAAAGCCAAGTGACGAAATCAACCCCCCCACCCTGCCCGCACAACACCTGGGTCGTTCGTTTCCATGCTTTTAACATGGCCTGTCCACTGAAGCTTGGCGAGTGTGCTTCCACACATACGATGATGATTTCGTCAAATTTGATAATAATAAAATAACTACGTTAAAATTGAAATCGTTGTGATTCAGTATGGATGCTATTCAAGTGTACATATTCGTTTAAATGGATGAACAAAAAAAAAATCATTGGGATGTGTGTTTCAATCCGAACATTCCCGGGCTGTATCCATCCATAAGTGACCCCAAATTTTTGGAGATAGTCCGGAAGGTACGATTCTAACTTGGCATAATGCCATAACATAAGGTTGGATAAAAGAGAAGGATTAGCAAAAAAGGATTTCTTTTGTTGGTTTCTTATTTCTTAGCTTGAACTGTAAAACATTAATACCTGTTATAAACCTAAATTAAGGATTTCTTTTGTTGGTTTCTTATTTCTTAGCTTGAACTGTAAAAACTAGATACCTGTTATAAACCTAAATTTTAATTGTTTAAAAAAAACACGTAAATTTATATTTTCTAAAAAAATCATATTTTAACTAAATCGAGAGAACGAGAGAATCGAGATTTGAGAAACATCTCAAATAACTCAAACAGCTATAAAACATCATTTTTGGGAGCTGGTAAACATGGTTTTTAATATTATTTAGTTTTCCACTGTTATATCAACTGGGGTGGTGCAGTAGATATGGCTATCCGACTGAAATGCTTTTTTATATGAAGTTTTCAACTGCATATCTCACTGCTCGACTTTTCAACCACGTTGCTATGGTGGCAAACACCATTCTATTCGACTGCCAAACCGATCGGTTAGCGAAGATTCTGATTGAGAAAACGCAATTGGATAACATTGGAATGTTGCTAACCGATCGACTAAATTATCCACTCCGTTATCGACTTTCGTTCCCGATCAGGCCCATTGTTTGTTGTCTCGGAGAATGGAAACATCGCAAAGAAATTTAAATCATCCAAGCACCCATAGTTGGTTAGCAAAACCGTTCTATAGTGAATAACTTTTTCGTCTCGGAAGATCCTATAGTGAACAAACGTCACCTATGAGCGTAACGCGAGCGTAACGTTAGCGTCACCTCTTACTTCGTTTTGTATAAGGAGACTAGTTTAAGATGGCCCGGTTACAGGATTTTGCAACAGAATCCCGAGTGTTTTTGTATCACTCGAGACTGTACTCAAACACCTTCACATGCAGTCCTGTTTCCCCTTTCTTTATCGATATTTTCTTTTAAGATCGAGCACATCGTCCTTACATGGCCTGAACAACAATTCTCCATGATGTTTGGTCTCTAGTTGCAGCATCTCAACCATGCAGATACCCATTCTCCGACAAAACTTACATTATCTGATCCAGATTACCAACCGCTTCTTGGCGAGACATGAGTTCGGTATCCTCATAACATGCCCCAGCGATCGTATCCTGTCAGCCTTCACCATCTTCAAGGTGCTCTATTCGCCGTACAGCTCTGCACACTCGTTGTTCATCCTTCTCCTCCAAACTTCATGCTCGAACACACCACCAAAGGTGGTTGGAAAATGCGTCACTCAAACACGCTCAAAGCGTTTGCGTCTTCCGCTCGAATGATCCAAGACTCGGGTCCAGAGGGGACCACCGGGCGAATCAATGTGCGTTATATCTCACATTTCATGCGGACTGAGTCTTCTGAAACTCAGCAGTCGATGAAGCCCATAGTATACACGATTCCCCTGCACGGAATTTGCTGCTGATGTTGTTGTTCGAAGTAACAACCATACCAAGATAGAAGAACTCCTCTACAACCTCGAGACTGTCGCCAACCAATTAACTAATAAACTGCTCCCCAGTTGGTCTGAGTCTGATCAATGATTGTTGATTTGCATTTGAGTCACCTGCGTTTATACGCCTCACACACACTCGCTGTTTCTCAATAATGAAACATTAACCATTTGAAAGTCATGAAACAATTTCTTCGGTTGCATACAAAATGTTGAAGAGCAGACAGAACTGTCCGTCACCTTGTCTCAGAACCAGTGTTCGTTCACAGTACCCTGTGCGATTCGAACGATTCCGACATCAAGTTTGATACTCCTTATTTGCACTGCACCTCGTTCATAGTGGCTTCTACCATCCGGATAAACTTCCCAAGAAAGTGGTACCGCTGCATGATTTTCTATAGCTCATACCGGACTAAGGTTTTGTAGGCTGCCTGAAGTCGATGAATAGGTCAGTGGTGGATTTGCCTCCAACTAACTCTGCTTGGTAGCTGCCGTCGAAATTTATAGCTAGGGACGCAAACGTGCAGAACAGGACAGGATATTGCCATTAAAGACTGTGATGGCACGAAAATTCGAGCATTCCAGCTTGTCGTGTTTTTTTTTTAAATTTAAATGTCATGGGTGAATGAAACCCAGCGTCCACTCATTTCTAGCAGTTCTTTCTGTTCCCAGATTCTTATAATCATGAATGCACCAACCATTTCGACGGTAAGCCTCACCGGCCCTGTATTGAAGAGCTTTTCCTCTAGCTCATCACTGCCAACAGACTTATTGCTCTTAAACTGCTTGATAGATGGCGAAGTTACCTTGTCGTCTGTACAGTTACTGTTGCGGGTTTTATTGATTTTCCCATTCAAACAGTCGGAATTTCGATTCAAGCCAAATTCACAATTCGGTTTCTTAAATTTGTTTCTATCATGTTCTATTTGGCGTACCGTCCTACGCGGACATAACCGGCCTATAAGACTTTCGAGACTGAATTAATTACTACGCAGCTGGATAATCAATCCTTACTACGGAGGGACGGTCCATTCTAAGCTTGAACTCATGAAGGGCATTTTATTGAGTCGTTCGAGTTGATGACTGTACCACGGGACTGCTCCATCGTGTTCTATCGTGTTACAGGTTCCTTTTCAAGACTGATACCATCCTAAACCTTTTTTCATTTAACTGATTAACAATATTTAGACATCAACTTATCTCGATATCTGAAGATGCTATCACATTTTAAATTTATTTTACATCACACAAATAAAAAACCATTGCTATATGGCAGCAAATCCCATTGACAGAACTGATTGTCCTCCTTTGCACAAACTACTATCAATAGGTTCAACCCGGTGCTGAATTTTAATAACGTTCCATTCCACCTACATTAACTGAATTTAAGTTGAATTTAACCAAATATACACGAAGCAAATGGGGCGGTCCCGTGGTACATTCGTCAACTCGAACGACTCAATAATACGCCCTCAATGGGTTCAAACCCGGAACGGACCGTCCCCCCGTAGTAAGGACTGACTATGCGGCTATGGGTATTGAATAAAGTCTTGAAAGCCTGTATCGGCGGGCATGTCCTCGTACGACGTTTACGCCTATTAGAAGAAGAAGAAGAACACGATGCAAAATTGATTTTATTTTTGCTAAGTTTTCTACTCAACTGATAATTAATATTGTTGTGTGTCCGATGAGATTTTTGTCAACCGCAATAATTCTTAGAACACGAAATTCAACCTGTACACTGCTTCCATTCATGAGGGCAGAGTACAGTTGATCGTAATGATTGTTCATCTCCCATTAAAAGACACAGGGACCGCCACCGGCGTACGGGAAAGTTTGCTGGAGGTCCCTGTAGACCGCCATAGGGATTAACGTGTTAATCTGTGCTCTACCTTCTGCAGGATTTTATTGTAGAAAAAATGATTTGACTGAATCAAACGCCGTAGCTCTATCATTGACAACTTGCATTCTGCTTAACATTCACGGTTTTGCTTTGAGTGTTTAAATGTAAGTTGAAAATCACTGGTTTTTGAGTTTCATAAATTATAGATGATGAGTCCTGCAGTATTTGGACGCTAATGTTTATACCCAGGAAACGGCGCCACAGTGGCAACAATTAGAAGCTATCGTTAATCTCATCAACGTAGGTGGATCGTAAAATTACAATTATTTGTCTTAAATTGTGTGATAGGAGTGCTATAATATCAAAATCTACTGTTGTTTGTTTAAGTGTGTGGATTTCTGTTCAACACTTCAAAGAAATAAGTGTGTATGTGTTTGTCCAATAATGCATCCATCTCAGTTTGAAAGGTTGAATTGGACTTGTAGGTTTATTTTGAATATTCCTCTTCCTGCATTACTTGGTAGCTGAAAACATAAACAATATGTAGTGAACATCAACCAGGCTAAGAAGGACGCAGGTCTTTTTTTGTAAAACATTTAATAAGTCCGATATTGAATGAGTGTAAAATAGTTTTTAAACGACAGCGTTGTACTTGTGTTTATGACATTGTTGCTAAAATTAACACCGTATAAAAGCCAATGTGAATTAATCACTTTTTTCTATAATATTTTGAATTGTGTAAGGGCGATGTCGAACATGCATTTGTATAAATCATCATCGTCATCAATTATTTGCCATAATCAATTTCATTTCCAGTCATAGGCCGATGTATGATTACGCTCAAGCATCTGAATATAGTCGTTGATCGACTTGCCATTCGGATTCCCCCTTGCTAAGGAATCACACACGTTATTGGCTGATTTCGGAAAGTAAAGTAGAGAATTCTATGGTTGTTAAGTTTGAATTTCTTGTCGGAGCACTTCCGTACGTTCTTTATTTAAACTCTCATACACAGCTACGCGACTGCGATGCATGTTCTTCTGTTTTTCTTTGTACATTTTTTTTGTAGTGCATGTTGCGCCTGTCCATCTCACCAACCCTTTTGCGTTCGGCTTCTAGAACTGGACGTTTAGTTACCTGTACTTGCTTGGTTCATTCATTACGTACATCTCCTAACCCTTCTTAAAACGGGATACTGTATACGCCCACTGTTTCGTGTTTAGGTGCGAGATGAGCCTCCCTTTTCTTTCTGTCTTTTTGAGTGGTTCCGTTGTTGCAAAAACTATAGGTAAAAGAAAAACGGTCGGTTAATTTATTTGCTAACAGCTGTGAATAATATCGATGTGCGATAAAATACTCACCACAAAGTATAAAATAATTGTGTTACCGTTTGATGTCCTTGAAGCTATTCGATTGGATCACGCTGGTCAAGGATTCATACACACATGAAAAAGGTACATTGTTTATGGTTAGTACTATAAACATCTGTACAAAAAATCATCCAACTTACCAAACTTGTCGCGTTTCAAATTGATTAGACGAAAGCACCAATTTCGCAAATATCGACATGCCTTTTCTTTCCGCAAGCTCAAATCACCTCAACACACGTTTGATCAACACCCAAGCAATTTAATTGATACACAAAACTTGGCCCAGCACCAGTTAAAACAGTTTCAACGGCTCCAAAAAATATTCCACAAAAAAAAACACAAATACAATTTCATCCACCAGATCGAATCCGTACGGTTGAAAGTGACTGCTAGATCAAACAACCGGTCAGCAAATTTGTCGAGCAGCTCATCGAGCTGCCCGTCCCTGGCTCCGCCTCATACCCCTCGCCTGAGCGCGCTGCCGAAGGTTTGGATGTGTTGGTGCGTCAGACGGCCAATCGCTGTCAGCCGTCGTCCGTGCTTTTTCCCTCCATAGCGCTATCTCTTTCTCGCGTGTGGTCAATGCTCGCGAGCTGTTGTGGCGCCCAAAAATGCCGTTAACAAACATTGCGGCGATGAAGTTGTATTTTCACAAATCAAACCAAAAAAGCGCAATAAGTTCAATTGCTGCAATGTAAAAATGACCAAGGAAACGCTAGCTCACGCTCAGAACCCTAATTCGCATTGACACGTTCATCCCGACGCTGATTTTAATCAATTTTCCTTTTCGCCGGCATCTAGAACGCAAGTTGATTGTAAAACCGGCATACTGGAAAGTCCACTGGCAGTCCCTGGGGCTTGCCATTGAACTGAACGTGTAAAGCATTAAGCATAACTTTGTTACCCTAAGTTTTTTTTGCTTTCGTATGTTGTAGATTACACAGATATGCTGTGCCGTCTGCGCGTGGGTGTGAGCGTGCGTGTGTGTGCAACACTTTTGCAAAATGTGTTCTCTTCCGGAATGTTATGATCAATCGGTCAAAGAAAGGAAGGTGTTCGTGAAAGGCGGAAAGACGAATTGAGGCCCCTGTCAATGGTAACTGATGACCGGGAGGAAGGGGTACTGACACACAGCCCTTTCA
Source organism: Anopheles gambiae (assembly GCF_943734735.2). Lineage (NCBI taxonomy): Eukaryota > Metazoa > Arthropoda > Insecta > Diptera > Culicidae > Anopheles > Anopheles gambiae. The sequence goes on from NC_064602.1 coordinate 54,081,804, forward strand.
ACAATCTCAGAGAGAGTTTGTATGGAAACCGCTTATGCTTATTCTTTGCTTATTCTCTGCTGCTTGGTATAACCAGAACTCAGAGAATAAGCATAAAATGAACCGGCACTCAGTGACGTCACGGATCGGATCGAATCCCGTCCGGAGAATGATTGTTCCAAATCGCTCAAGCCATCACCACACCCGCTGTCAAAATGAAAAAAATCAAACGCAACTGTTTTGTTTACTTTTTATTGTATACAAACCGCGTGTTATGCCCATGTAGTGGGTACGTCGAAGCTTCCGATTTTTTCGATTTTAAACGCTAAACTTGTCTGGAGGAAGGCATAGTCGAGCTCTGCTAATAATCTGTAAGTATAAAACTAATAATTATTTGTGATAAATTTCAACATATCACTCCTTTTACTAACTTTTCCATTATTGTAGGGGTCTTATGATACCGACTACGTGTATTCGTGTAAAGTTATTTGTTTACTGTTTGCTAGTGCTGTTAATCTGTAAGTATATTTTTAGAGCATCATTATAGTTGTAAACAAAACAAACTACAAAATTGATACTTCCTTCATCGTCATTGTAGGTATTGATGGAAAAATCTAATGCCGGTAATGGAAGTTTTACTGAAAGCATTGCTATACAAAATAACAGACAGCTACATACGCTCACCAATATGATTTCTGACGTCCATCTAAAATTGGACGAGGTACTCGTGCAGCAACAACAGCTTTTAACACAACCTTCTCCGAATTCTAATGATGACCATAGTGTTCCGGTTGAACAGGAAACTGAATTTGTGTTTGCATTGATTGCATCAGAATCAGCCCTGGAAGAGTTCGATAAAAGCCTTAATTTGGAGGAACAATTTGTTAAAATGAAGGAATGGCTTAGTAAACAGATTACAGCTGTACAAGGGAAAAGAAGAATGCATGATGCATTGTATCTTATGTTCAACAGGGTTTTTCTTATGGAGTGCTGTTGGAGCGGAAGAGGCTGAAATGGTCGAAAAATAGAGTTTAGAAAACATAAGCATGTACTAAAATTATTCCGTACAATAGGTGCAGTAGGAAATGTTGAAGTGGGAGACAAAGGCGTGGAAAATTTTTTTGTCTCTAAGTTCAGCAACGCTAATACAGGGGCCAAAAAAACAGGCGCTATAAAAAGTGTGAGCCGGGGGCCGAATACACACGCAAAAAAAAGAATGTAAACAGTAGTTTTTGAGGTTTTGTAAATATATAAGCATTAGTTTTAGTTTTTGATTACTGTTCAAATGTATAGATTAGGCGTTTAAAAAACTTTTTGTAGACATGAACTAAACTTCCGAATATGAACTAATTCCAATAAAAGTTGCTATTCAACCGTATATATAACAACTATTATTTATGCTATTTTGCAGTTACTTTCAACCCAATTTTTAATTTTTTTAAATTTTTGATTTATAATAATTTTGTAACCACCATGACCAGTACATAATCAATTTAGTTGCGTCGTTATGTTTCACGATTAAAATAAAATATGGGTAGAATTGATTACTTACTATCAAATTAATTTCAAAACTAGAATTCATAGCTACTTTCGTTAAAATATAGTAATAGATAGTGTGTTTATTATTATATGTTTACATATAAAACGTTCAATCACACCTCACCATCATATAAAAACCTTATTCAACTGACGTGTTGCGCTGTCAGTTTGATGATAAACGCAGGCTCCTCAATAAAGGCATTATTATTCCGATCGTTAAAGAGAAAGGACACAAACACAACACCCACGACTTGTAATTGGCGCAGCCGGTAGTCGTTGATTAGAAAAAAAAACAGTGCTAGTGAGCCGTAATACGCTTACGTAGTTTGTCCGGATTTGTAGCTACTACAAGATAGGGTTACGTATTCATCTCCGTGCAATTTTAAAAGTGCGGACGATTTGTGGCAACGCCGTTTTCTGTTCATCGACAGGACCATCCTCTTCTCCCTTTTTCATCACCAAACGTCGGATTGAGGTTAGGATCCTCACGTGTTCTTCAACACCAACACACAGGTAAGCAAACTTTTGGTTTTTAATTTCTCTTGTTTGTCTGAGTGACAGAGATAGAAAAACTTTTGCTACTGTGTTTCGGATAGTCACTATAAAATAGAACTATTCGATTTCTTAAATTTGAAAAATTAAAAACGTGTTCTTAGAGAGACGTTTATAACCGAAGCATTTTATGTGGAGAAATTCAACCATTGAGGCTTTCTGTTCGGATACAGATTCAATATCGAACGATTCCGGCAGCCTCTCATACGTGCCCACCAACGTTGATATTCCTCTCGAGCGCTTATCTTTAACCGATAACATGGAACAAATACAGGCGCAACTTGAGCAGCTTACGCATCTCGTACAGACTCTCGCTGTCTCTCACGAGCAACAGTCTCAAAAAATACTCACACTTGAGAGTAATACTCAGCAGGCTAGTAGTAGTGTAGCGAGTAGCGTAGCGCAGGGCGCTAACCTTAGCGTTAATTTGGATGCCTTTTATAAAATCCCTGACCCGATAAAGGCAGTCCCTGTGTACGATGGAAACAAAAAACAGCTTTTTGCATGGCTTAAAACAGCAGAGAACGCACTGAACATTTTTAAGGGAAACGTGCATTATGCCGTTTACCAAATGTATGAGGATGCTATAAGCAACAAAATACAGGGGCGTGCAAAAGATGCATTGTGCTTAGAAGGTAACCCTACTGATTTTCAAGATATCAAAGGGATTTTGACAAAAACTTTCAGCGATAGATATGATCTATCAACGCACATGTGCCAATTATGGCATAATAAAATGAACAATAGTACCAATTTAAAAGGCTATTACATGCAGACAAAAGAATTAATACAAAAAATTAAGCAAATAGCAAGGCAAAACGAAAAATATAATGAGAGCTGGTCAGCTATAAACCACTTCATTGACGAAACAAGCCTAGCTGCATTTATTGCAGGGTTACATGAACCATATTTTGGTTATGTACAAGCAGCACGACCTGAGGATTTGGAAGGGGCATATGCGTTTTTATGCAAGCTGAAATCCAACGAGTCCACAGCACAAAATTCAAATGTTAGAAAAGTGACCGAAACAAAGCATTACACTTCACACAATGAAGGTTTGCAGAAGCGATTTGATTGCAACGCAAATAGACCAAGGATGACAAATCAAGCTTCGACATCGAGTTTCATGAACCGTAACACGAGAAACGTGCACTCTTCTAATAGGGATTCTCCAGTTCCAATGGAAACTGAGTCTAGTAGAACAAGATTAACCTTGAATCAAAAAAATTTGAATACAACCGAAACATTCAATTCAAATTGTCCACGAAATTTTGAAAATGAGGAGGATGATATTTTGGTAAATTTTTGGGAAGCTGTAGAAACAACTTTACCGATTTAGATTTTCTTCCATACATAACAGGGACACATCCTAAAACTTCTCAACGGTTTAAATTACTTTTGGATAGCGGTGCAAATAAGAATATTTTGAAACCGGGAATAATTCAGTCATTACAACCTGTTAATACCGTAATAAAAAATGCATCAGGTTGCCATAATGTTTCACAAAAAGGGTCAATAAATTTGCTTGGACCAGAATTGCCAAATCAAATGTACTATGAATATGATTTCCATAAATTTTTTGATGGAATTATTGGATCGCAATATTTAGCTAGATGCAATTCTATAATTAACTATAGCAACGAAACAGTTACTATCGCTGGTAAAATTATTCCATTTGTTAAATATTTTCCAACCAACAAATTTTTCCATCACATAGTTTCAATCGACACTTTAGAAAATGGTGATTGGTTTGTTCCATGTCATCAATTACTCTGTAATAATCTTATAATAGAACCTGGGCTCTACAAATCAGAAAATAATAAGTCCATCGTAAATATTATAAGCCAATCCCATATTGCACCAACAATTACAACCAGTTTTCATCTAAATGTAAATAATTTTGAAACAATTAACCCCATTCCATTAAAGGTCGATGAGCCACTCAATAAAAAAGCAGTAGAAATTTTGATAAGGTCGGACCATTTGACACCTTATGAAAAAGATAATCTTTTTGATGTAATATTGAATAACCAACAAGTACTCCTTAAGAGAAATGAAAAACTTTCTTCAACAACCGTAGTTAAACATAAAATTATAACTAAAGACGATGAGCCAACGTACAGCAAAACTTATAGATTTCCAAATCATTTTAAAAAAGACGTATAAGAGCAAATCTTAGAAATGCTCGAAGATGGAGTAATTATTCCCTCGAATAGTCCATATTCGTCTCCCATTTGGGTAGTTCCCAAAAAACCGGATGCTTCACAAAAAAGGAAAATAAGAGTCGTAATAGATTTTCGCAAACTGAATGAAAAAACTATTAATGATAAATACCCTATTCCCCAGATAGAGGAAATCTTGGACAGTTTGGGAAAATCTACATACTTCTCGACATTAGATCTGAAATCTGGCTTCCACCAGATAGAAATGGACCCTGCACATCGCGAAAAAACGGCCTTCTCGACATCTCAGGGACACTTCGAGTTCACGAGGATGCCGTTCGGGTTAAAAAATGCCCCAGCGACGTTTCAACGTGCAATGAACCATGTACTAAGAGGATACATAGGATCGATTTGTTTTGTCTACTTAGACGATATTATTATAATTGGTAATAATTTAACATCACATTTAGAAAACCTGGATAAAGTGTTGAAAAGATTAGCAGCTTGTAATTTAAAAATTCAAGTAAACAAATGTGAATTTCTGAAAAGAGAAACAGAGTTCCTAGGTCATTTAATAACTCAAGATGGAATAAGACCTAATCCCGATAAAATTAAAAAAATCCTCGATTGGAGTCTACCTATGAATCAAAAGGAAATCAAACAATTCCTAGGGCTTACTGGTTATTACCGTAAGTTTGTGAAAGACTATGCTAGATTAACAAGACCCCTTTCAAAATGTTTAAAGCAAGGTGCTAAAGTAGCGTATGACGAGGAAGATTATAAAAAGGCATTTGAAGAGCTAAAACATATTATTGCTTCTGATCAAGTCCTTGCTTATCCGGACTTTGAACTGCCCTTCATTCTCACTACAGACGCAAGCAACTTTGCATTGGGAGCGGTTTTGTCTCAAGTTCAAGATAATTGCGAACGGCCTATAGCATTTTCTAGTAGAACACTGAATAGTACAGAATCCAACTATCCAGCAACAGAGAAAGAGGCCCTAGCTATAATTTGGGCGGTTAAAAAGTTTAAGCCCTACCTTTACGGGAAAAAGTTTACGTTAATCACGGACCATAAACCTCTTACGTTTATAAAAACATCTTTCAAAAATTCGAAAATACTGAATTGGCGTTTAGAGCTAGAAAACTTCGACTATGAAGTTAAATACAAAGAAGGAAAAACTAATGTGGTAGCAGATGCGTTGAGCAGGAGGACTGACCCTGACAAATCTATACGAGATATTAATGCTTCCTCCATTTCAGACTCGCCAAGAAGTGGAACAAACCGAAGTAGCGAAACGATTCATTCTGGGGATATATCCGGCGATTACTTTGTTCACTACACAACAAGACCTGTAAATTTGTATCGCAATCAGCTTATATTCAAATTAGGAGACACAAATGCGATTGTTAAAGAAACACCATTTGTAAATTTTCAAAGAACTGTTATCACTCAGAACAATTTCGATTCAAGTAATGTCAGTTGGTTTTTAAGCATGTACCACAACGGAAAGCAGACCGCTATTTTTGCTGCAGAAAATCTTATGCAAACGATTCAGGAAACATTTAGTAGCCATAATTTCACAAAAGGTCATTTTGTAGTTACACCAAATATGGTAGAAGATGTAACAAGCATTGAGAGACAAAATTTTCTCGTTACATCGGAGCATGACAGAGCCCATAGAGGTATATGTGAAGTAGAATATCAGTTACGGCGATCATATTTCTTTCCCTGCATGCTAAAAATGATTAGAAGTTATGTTAACAGCTGTGAAATTTGTAGTAGTCATAAGTACGAACGCAAGCCTTACAATATAAAAATTTCACCCAGACCGATTACCCATAAACCATTAGATCGCGTTCATATGGATATTTATATCATTAATAAGTGTAGTTTCTTATCAATAATTGATTCATTTACAAAACATCTACAAATGATGTACCTTAAAAACAAGAACATAGTACAAGTTCAAAAGAAGTTAGCTACTTATTTTTCAATCATAGGATTGCCTAAAGAAATCATAACAGACCATGAGACCACGTTTATGTCTGTCCAACTAAAAAGTTTTTTGTCGTCGTTAGGAGTCTTGTTACAATATGCATCTTGTTCAGAATCGAATGGGCAAATTGAAAAAACACACTGCACAATAACAGAAATCATTAATACAAATAAGTATAAGTATGAAGGAGCAGATACAAGATCTTTAACAAAGATTGCTGTTACCCTTTACAACAATAGCGTGCATACGGCAACGAAATTTACACCCAACGAATTGTTGTTTAACAATTCTAATAGTGTGAATCCACCAGAAATATCTGGAAAAGCACAAATATTATTTGCTACGGCATATAAGAATATGACAAAAGCTGCCAAGCGCCAAACCAATAATAATGATTCAAAATGTGCTCCTCCAACATTGGAGGAAAGGGAAGCAGTGTTCATCATGCCTAATATAAGAACAAAGATGCAACCAAGAGCAACAAAACTCATTGTAAGAAACGTACTGGACAAAACATTTGAAAATGCTAGAGGAGTTAAAAGACATAAGCAAAAAATCAAGAGGTTGAAGAAGTACAATTAGCGAATTCTTTTGAACAAAATTTGAATATTGATAAACATACCATACTTTTCTAGTGAACGTAATTTAAAGGTACTTAATCACTTGAAACTAATAAAAAGCGAATGAAATTCTGTTGTAAGGCTGCGTAAGGTTAGGTAATACTAAGTTGACTTTATTATAACGTTTTTATACTGTCCTATTATCTTTGTACTGCCTATCCTAATCGGACGAGGACGCCCGAGCTTTACCCCCCGGAGAAGTAATAGATAGTGTGTTTATTATTATATGTTTACATATAAAACGTTCAATCACACCTCACCATCATATAAAAACCTTATTCAACTGACGTGTTGCGCTGTCAGTTTGATGATAAACGCAGGCTCCTCAATAAAGGCATTATTATTCCGATCGTTAAAGAGAAAGGACACAAACACAACACCCACGACTTGTAATTATATGTTAACCCTCCTTAAGTATTAATGGCTATAGCAAGTGTTTGAAGTGATGAACCCTAAAAAACGAATTCATTTGTTATTTACTATGCTTAGTTAGGATGCATCATACCTCCATATAGAATAAAACAGTTTCTTTAAATTACGCATAATGACATTCATTCTTACTACCCTTATTAGCAGTGTTAGTATGTACAACTATAACCAAACAGAACACTACTTGCTTTCGTATTAGCTTCTACATAAGTATCCTGAATTGCTTCCAATCTAACAACGCAGTTTGTCAGTTGATTACTTTGGTCTAATGGCTTAGACGTGTGGCTTAAAGTGGCCCGACAATCGATCAGGCCTATTATTTTACTCGAATGACAGTCGATTCCGTCGGAAGCACTCGAGTCGAACGGGAGAAAAATTGGTATCGTTTTCGCCATTCGAATCGATGAAGGTTTCGTCGACATTTTTGTTCTAGCATCTGTGTGTTTGACAGTTGGTTGAAGCAACCGGCGGTCGGAGTGAGTGTAAACAAACGGATTCAGCACTTTTTTAAAATCATTTTTTTTCATAATTTTGTTGGAAATGGGATAAATATGAGTGATGAGAGTGTTGATAAACTTATGTTAAACTTAATTATACACATAGACAGTGGCTTAAATTATTTGTGTGGTTAAATTTGCGCGTTTCCGACAGCTTGAGCTGTCGGGAGAAAATCTCTCGAATGCACCTTCCTGTTCGAGCAATACCGATTTTTACTTCGTCGTCTCGAATCTGCCGATGAGTTACTCGAAGCGAAACGTCGCTAGCAAAACGATACGAAAATGAACATAATGAACGTGCGAGTGAATCTTCTCGAATGCCGAACGCAATATAATAGGCCTGTATATCTGTAGGCTGAAAATATAATGAACATACTAGCATTAGAGCGTGTTTCGAATAGAGGTCCCTAAAGTGTACTTGCCTGAAGTAGTGTATGTTTAAGCGGTTTATGTTCATGCATCTGCTTAAAGATTAAGCACAAGCAGGCAAGGTCATTCGTCGTGATCCTCCTGCTGCACATGGAGATTATCCTCTTTTGGCATGGCAAATTTAAAATCGATCAGCAACAGGTGGCACGCTTCGCATATCAGCTGCATATCACCGTACTCGATGCCGTTGTGTACCATATTCACAAAGTGACCGGCATTCGGAGAACGGACCACCGTTCGATTTGATGCAAATAGTCTACTGGAAGAAAGGTGACGAACCGGGTTAAATATCAGTCAATTGAAACACAAGATTAACTCACCTGGTAGATCCACGGTAAAAGCATCCGGGTGTCCACCGGGCATAAGAGAAGGAACTATAAATTTTCTCCGCCAGAGTAAAGTCAGTCTTCGCGGTAAAGTTGATGCCTGATTACCTAAAAAAGTAGAATAAAAATTATCTAAATTAAACACAAACATTTGCCGTGCGATTTCTTAAATGTTAAGAATTAAGTAATATTTTAAACTTCAATTTGTTCGTCACATCAATTTTTTCTACGCAAGTCCTTTGACTTTAATTATAAACATTAACTTACAGTACTAGTTATCGATCCATCCTTCCTCTACTGTCGTTATACTTCATGTCAAAAAAGTTTCCTGGAACATAAAAATGAACCCCACGAGCATATTTAAACTGTTTACTAATAATTCGCTTTACTATAAATAAAATGTCTCTTGCACCTTGTATAATGTTAATGTATCCCTGTGTTAATTTATTTTATCCCGCCAGGCATTGAAACATCCCAATTACTTTCCTTTACAATCCCCTTTCCGATTTGCCATGTGCCACCTTCCGCCCGAGTAGTTGCACGACAAGGACGTGTCGGAATAGGAGTTGAATGGGAGAGCCTCTATTATCCCTCAAAGGGGCTTCGGATCCCATCCCTTTGCAGAGCATGTTAGTGTATTAGTTTGTTAGTCAAAATGGGTAGAATCCAAAGAGACAAAAAAATTAAACAATTAAAGAATTAAAACAACCATCACCCATATCCTACCATAAAACCCCTGCTTCCATGATCATGAGGACACAGTAGCTCTTAATTAGAGATCTCAACGGCTCACTAGTAGAAGACTTGCGGAAACGCGGGCATTACAGTGCATGGGGCCCCGCATGGCAAACATAAAGCTATGTACCAACAATGGTCATTGTCTCCCCATAAAAAATCTGCTATTTTTATACTATCTAATATACTACTTAACCTAACCGTGTTAATATACTAATTTAGCCTAACCATGTTATTAAAAAAAACCTTAACAAATGACCATTGTGAGCTTTATAATGCACAAAGTGGTCAAAGTGGTCGGCCCACGTTAAATCGGGCAACAAAGATCCAGTATAGTGATGGAAACATATCGTATGCGATCATATAACTTAGAAAAGGAATAGAACTTAAAATATAAGCAATAATAAATTAATAAAAATGTTAATCAGAAAAGGGGACAGTTAGTGACGGGTTACATGAAATATGTTAGTTGATATAGTTAGTTTATTGAAAAGTATGGAGAAGGGGAGTTAAGGAGATTAGACTGGAAGATAGTTGCGGATCAGGATGTTTAAAGGAAGTAGAGGGTAGGCGAAGTGCAACAATTTTGCACTTGATCGCATAATGTGGTATTTCCACCGACCTGGAGGGACCATTTTCATCTATCTTATAGATATGTAGGTCGGTAGACGATAACTGTTCACCGTCTACCGACGCACTAAACTGTTCCGTCCAGGTTTCATACTGGATTCCAATTACGGTGTACAACAGCGAAGAAATCCTCTTCGCCTCTAAAAATTTTCCATTGCCCTTCAACCGGGGGTATGTTTGAGTAACACGATTGGTAGCCACTTGCACTGATGCAATTTCTTGCATACGGCCGGCAACCTGTGTTACTACATGCGTGCCCGATCTCACATATCGGCGTACAATTTGAAGATAATTCTCATACCGATATGCGGAATATTCAGGAACCGCTCCAAACATGTTAACGTCTCCTGACACGTGCAGGAGATCGTGGACGTTGCTGGTCATATGGGCTCGACCATAATACTGCGGAAAGTTCTTTACAAAGTTGTATAAGAACTTTTCCTCAAGAGGCCAAAGATGCTTGTGTGCCGTTGAATTAAAAATCGTCACACTGCAAAAGTAGCACAAGAAGTGATTGAATGCATCAAAAGACATAAAATCCTTCAAGACCGCAATACTAATATGAAGAAGAAAGGACCGAAATTCGGTGGCCTTCCAAAAATGGCGATAGCGGAAGGATCGCATAGGGCGATTCACTTCCGAAGGAAGCCGTGTCTTTATCAAAAAAGTTTTCACGGCTTCCTTTTGTCGGGGTGACCACTTTTCAAAATTTTCAAAAATTCCCTCGTATAACCCTAGAACAAGCTTTAGGGTCACCCCGCGAACAAACTGATGGAGACCTTCGTAGGGAACACCGTCGATCATATTAAAATTTTTGAGCTTTTCTAATGGTGATCGCCATGGTTTGTGGTGGTCTTTGTCTACTCGTTGTTTAAAGCCGACGTCCGTACGCAGTTCGGCGTCCACGGATTCAAAAATCATTTTGTGCTCCGAGTTGAGGTGTACCCCTACACAGGTACACCTTAAGCACCCATGCGCTGCATTAAAGTAAACTGTACCTGGAAAGAAACAAAACATAAAATAAAAAAATATTCTTAATTTTCATAACAATAGTGCTTTGCATACCTTTAACAAATGCCCGCGCTGGAGAATCGGCGACAAATGCGCTTGGTATTAAGCGTACTACTTTGTCGCCGAACCGCAAGCCTGTTTCTTGGAGTCTATTAAAGTCCTCCACTAGTGGGCCTAAGAACTCTTCCACCAGCCCCGGTTTAGTTTGGAGGCAAAAAACTCCGACAAGCATTACCGGAGCCTCAGGCAAACTTTCCACCCATATTAGAATTGGTCACAATTGCTTAGTGGAACTCTTAAATAGGGGAAGCCCGTCGATCGACATTTTTATTTTTAAAGTGTCGTGTTCGGGAATGGTATTTCTGTAAGAAAAAAAAATACGAACACTATGCAACCCAATAAATAAATATTTATAATTTATTGCTATAAGCACTTACCTAAAATAGTTGCGAAGGACCGTCTCAATGCCCTGGTACCAAAATTCACCGCCCGAGATCGTTTGTACTTCCAAACCGACCTCGGTGGGGGTTTTGAGGAATGTCCGCGCATCTTTTGGAACGTCTAAATGATACAAATTCCGCAAGACCGCCAAAAGTAAATTGAGCGTCGTTCGCGGCACGTTTTTAACAATAGCCCATGTTCTCAGGCCTTCAATGGGTGATAATTTACCCATGAAGGCCCAGGCTTCCTACCAACACGCTGTGATATCTTCATCATCACTGCCGCGATCGGTATCCCCGTGATCACTATCTGAATCTGAAAAAATAGCTGGAAAAGGGTTAGTACTATCTAACTCACCGTCACCTTCAAGTAAATCGTTGTTAGTTGGATAGATGTTAGGAAAGTTGAAACCATCACCAGAAGTACTGCTACTATATACATTGTTTTCACCTGAAAAGGCAAGACAAAAACACTACGCAATTAGTTTTGTGTGATGTTTACAGTCCTGGAAATATTTAAGAACAACTATTATAATTCCCCCTTTTTCAGTAGTAAAAGAAAACATCACCAACATACTTAACAAAAAAAGCCTACTCTATTGAACCTATAGCTGATTTATCCATCTTTTACCTTTAACGAACTTGATGATTAACACGAAGAACAAATAAAATTATTATGGTATTGCGGGCAATACGGCCTTTTTCAACCGTTCCAACTGAATAAAGCATACCCTAAGGTATTTGAGATGAACTATGCTCAGCATGTTCTTCTATAAATAATTCTCAGCAATACAAATAAAATTGTTTACTATCCACCTGATCCCAAATACAGCCCCCAAACAGTGAGTGGCCAAACAGCGGGTATATCAACTAACATAGCAAATAAATGGGCAAACGTAGCCCAAATTCATTTCGCTAGATACGAGGCAGTCTGCTCGTGCCGATCGCTTACTCGACAATGCATATGCTGTACTTGTTTGGCACGTGGCGAAGCCGCCAAGTGCATCACTTCATAACTCCAACGCTGCTGGCATCAAGAACGCGAACCTAAGCCAAGTTGGAGAAATCCGACAATCGGTCCGACCCAGACGCTGTCCGGCAGGCCCGGCATGATGCGAAAAGGGCTCTACACGGAAGTACGGCGTAGCAAACGGCCACCGTCGCCGTCATCATCACCGCGGACAGCGGTGAGACTATACGCGCAAGGATGGCGAGACTTCGGCAACGGCATCGCCAGAACCGTCAGGAAAAGCGGAAGAGATTGACGGAGCAGACACTGACAGCGGGGAGTCTGGGCATCCTTAGTTGGATATCCCTTCCCATATCGTGTACGGCGGTTTGTCCGTAGAAGAGGAAATGGCAGCTAGACATGCAAATGCGGCCTCCCGCTAGTCAATTTTTTAAGGAGTCAAAAGGATACGATCCAACGGGGTCGAACAATTTATCTCTCTAGACCCTTCGAGGGGCTTAGGAAAACGGACAGGAAGAGAATCAGGAAAAAATAAAAATTTGAAGTAACAAACAAGCTTTTTGTAAAACAAAGATACACCTGCCTTGACCTCACCGTTCACTACACCGTAAATCTCACACTTTGCTGGTGCTAGCCAAAAATCGTTAGATTTCCCAGCTCTATCAGATGCAATGGACTTAGCAGTAACAGTCCATCTACAATTTGTAAAATTCAATCCTTTCGGTGCCCCAGGAACGGATGGGATTAGGCTTATTACTACTAAAGCGACCCTTTTTGTTTCTTGTCGCTTTCAATGACATAATACGACCGACGACACGTGCTTCGCGTGCTGTCCAAACGCGAACCTAGAACCCGCAGCCAACTATATACGGTCAACATAGTTACTTCATAGCGTGGGGTTCAACGCACACCTAAAACCAGGCCGACCACCAATGACCGAACTGACAGAACGGCACCGACAGTGGAACGATCGGTCACTTGATGCCTTCCCCGCCGAATGATCCGCCCGAGCTTCGAACCCCCACCAACCCAATTTGCTGACGACGATGTACACCTCATGGGACAACCCGAACCAGAACCAGCCACACCTCCTCGTCCGTGTCACAAATAATTAACACATAATAAAAGCGCGATCGAGAGTTCGATCGTGGCCATATTAAATTACCATTTGAGGTAAGTGGCAATGGAATAATTTCGGTCGATGTATAAGGTTTGGGTTGTGTCCATTCTGCCTCCGTTTGGCGCTCGTACTTCTCCAAATAACGCTTGCGTTTTCGCGAAATATTTGTATCCTGGCTCGAAGACATGATGAAAGTTGGAAGTTATATAAATTGCTCAAATTTAAAGACAGAACGTTAGAGATAATGCTGAAAATGCGAAAAAAGCACTGCACACAAAATCACTACACGACGCTGCACAATTTGACAATTGTTTACACAATTTTTTGTTCACCATCACACATTCACTTGACATGTCAAAAAATTGCAAGCCCCAAAGCGGGGATCAAAAAGGCGGGTCGGAGGGGAGAGAAGGTGATGAGATCGAAGCGGTACGAAATGACCGTTGCAAAACCGCACGTTCGGAACGCTAAGTCCCAGAAGAGGGAGATCGAGCTACGAATGTGACAGAGAGGGCATGAGAAAATGAGAGAATTTGAGTGCCATTGTCGAGAGGGAGCTGTTGGAAGATTGAACAGTATACTTAAATTGCCGGCAGATGGATGGTGGGGGCGGGGGGTTGGCCATGGGACCCCTACGATCATCGGTCGCAGGCCCTAAAATTGTTATCGCCATGGGGGGAGGGGAGGTGCAAATGGTTCTCCAGCCACGGAGCCGTAACGACCATCTTTCCGGGGGCCCTTGTCGCTAATAATCTGTCCACTTGTAGACATACGGCATATCACAGACTAGAGATCTTCGGTGTCCGCCTAGTCCGCCTACCGTTAGATCCACCGCTGGTTCATGACGGTGTTTTTTTTATCGTGGAGGTGCATCCTTCCCCCTGCCTGCAGCGTATGCATCGAGCAGGAGACAGTGTGGCAGTATGCAAGTAACCCGCTGGATGGGAGCGGTCGCGCGGCACCGCCATCATTCCGCACATCTGCATGCCCGTCGTGGGTTCTAACCGCGTATGAACCGTCCGCCGTAGCAAGGGGTGACTATCCGGCTACGTGGTACTCAAGTCCTGAAAAGGCCGGCATGACCGCGTAGGCCATTACGCCAATAATAAGAATAATAATAAGAAAAAGAAGAACTTAGCATAGCAGTCCACACTCGGGGAAGGTTTTTGTTTTGACTTTGGTGCTGCCGGGTCTACTGCTGTGGCGCGACAAATGCACGGAATGCACTCGACTAAAACATGAACCTACCGATCCGAACCCATTCCAAGGCATTGCCGGTCAATCGGCGTCATGATAACTACTCCAAACCAACAAGCCACCAGATTCTGGACGGACAGGTGCAGCACCGTACGCGCACCGTAATAAACAAATCCAGGATCCTCTTTTGTATGGATTCAATTCAAAATGTTGTTTCCACTTGCGTCCGCTAGCTGAATTAGAAATAAATGTGCAACATATCACACGCACGTTTGCTTAGATCGTGTGTCTTTTTAATACCCCCAACAGCAGAGCCGATCGCAAAAATGACAATACCAATGGTTGTGTTGTCTCTCAGGTAGCGAGATCGAAAATGCATGGACTTTGTAGCCGCAACGGATGAAAATGTACGCATCAGAATCAAATAGTTTTGAGGTTTCCAAACGCACGCACACACACAAACACACAAACACGCGCGCGCAAACACACACACAAACAAACACACACACACACACACACACACACACACACACACACACACACACACACACACACACACACACACACACACACACACACACACACACACACACACACACACACACACACACACACACACATACACACACACACACACACACACACACACACACACACACACACACACACACACACACACATACACACACACACACACACACACACACACAGACACGCACGCGCGCGCACGCGAGAACGCACCTACGAACGCACCCCCTACCAAACCCCCCCTTCCCTTCCGCTATCATCAGCTATCATAGGCCGCGGGGCCATGGGGCTTTCTCAAGCTGAGAAATCATTCTCAAACACTCATTTAAGTTTCTCAAGCACTCAAATCTTGTTCTCAGACGCGAGCCCGTGGCCGTCGTCAGTTTTTCTCACTTCGAGAAACAGATAAAGCCAGTCATGCTTTATTTGGAGCTTTAAATAGAAAATATATTTTTGATCGCATTTTTTTTTTTCCTCAATTATAAACATTGAATACATTTTCCAAAGTGATTACCGAAAAACAAATAGCACAATTGCTCATATTTCAGTTAGCCGATCGCTGCATCGTCAACTTTCTCAAAGATTCTCAAAGATTCTCAAAACCGATTTTGTTCCGATTCGACAAACGCTGAGAACGAGGATTTCTCAAAAGCACTCATGAGTGCTTGAGAAAATGAGTGTTGAGAACCCCCATGGCCTCGCGGCCATATAGCGCATCCTCATCCCTAGCGCCGGGCGGGGTGGGGAATCGCGACATGATAGGCCGCGGGGCCATGGGGATTCTCAACACTCATTTTCTCAAGCACTCATGAGTGCTTTTGAGAAATCCTCGTTCTCAGCGTTTGTCGAATCGGAACAAAATCGGTTTTGAGAATCGTTGAGAATCTTTGAGAAAGTTGACGATGCAGCTATCGGCTAACTGAAATATGAGCAATTGTGCTATTTGTTTTTCGGTAATCACTTTGGAAAATGTATTCAATGTTTATAATTGAAAAAAAAAAAATAAAACAAAATGCGATCAAAAATAAATTTTCTACTAAATACTTCTAAATACTTTAGTACTTCTACTAAATTTTCTACCAAATAAAGCATGAGTGACTTTATCAGTTTCTCAAAGTGAGAAAAACTGACGACGGCCACGGGCTCGCGTCTGAGAACAAGATTTGAGTGCTTGAGAAACTTAAATGAGTGTTTGAGAATGTTTTCTCAGCTTGAGAAAGCTCCGTGGCCCCGCGGCCATAGAATGAACAGTCACTTTCCCCGCGCTGTGTGTGTGCGTGTGTGTGACGAGACCCAAAAACTCGAGATAGATTTCGGCACATTAAAAAAAAAATTATAGTCACTACACATTGTGCTACATGATGCTTAGAAGGTCGTTGAAGCATCAAACATGTTCAAATAAAAAAATATTAGATTAGTGTTAGACGTTCTCCTTCGCTTGTTTTAAATAGGCTTCTTCACCCTCAACTGGCAGGGGCATCGAATGGTCTCATCAGCAGCGGCACGAAATAAAATAAACCATCAATACACCGATAATACTTCAAATCCCAATCCAGCTTCTTCACAGCGTCTCAAGGTCACACACAAATTAAAAAATGCTAACACCCACCAATCTCACTATATATAAAATCGAAAATCACCACAATGACGTGAGAGTAAACATTCAGCGAGAGAGAGAGAAAAGGGGTGAGAGCAGAACTCTCTTAGCAACGCGCGTTGCTGCGAATGGATTTGTTCCATGCACCACTGCTAGCCCGTGGGTATGAGGGCAATGGTTACTTAGATTTTTTGTTTACACAAACCGATTCGAAATCATTTGGTAATTTCAATAATTTTAATTTTATTATTATTTAAATTAAATAAAAAATTTATTATTATTTATATTAAAGGTAATTTTAATATTTAAAGTTGCAAATTACCCACCTGATGATGATGTGTACCATCTCATACCCCTTCCCATTATAAATCAAGATATTCAAGGCAATATTAAAAAAAAAAACATGTTTGAAAACTATGCAAAATAGCATCATTGTGAAATGGTTGATATTCCAATTCATTCAATCATTAATAAAGCCAACCATACTCATTATTGGTGCTTAAGCACCTCGAATACTACATACACCGTCATCATCGGCAGATAAGTGTGGTACATAAAATCCTGTAAAACGGGTTGCTATACCCCGGACGTCGAACATGTACACTCCCTCAAATCTTCTTCAATTTTTCGTAACGTCCTACGCGGACATGCCGGCCTAAATAGGCTTTCGAAACTTAATTCATTAACACGTAGCCGGATAGTCAATCCTTGCTACGGGCGGACGGTTCTGGGCTTGAACCCATGACGGGCATGTTATTGAGTCGTTCGAGTTGACGACCACGTATCACGGGACCGCCCCAAATCTACTACTCCGCAATATTGGCTGAGTCGGGACAAGGACAACGCATGACAATAAGAGGCGGTTGTAGCCGAGAGACCCTAATCGGCCATATGCTAAAAAGCCTTGCTGAAATTTCGAGCAAGAAAGGGGCGGATGTTGATGGCTTGAAAGTTAAAATTAAATTTGTAACGATTTGCTCGCTGGCGGGAAGAACCACTTATTTCAGGATGTCCTTCCGGAACACAGCACTAAAGGGAGAGATGGTTCATTGTGCAACATGACTACAACATACTGCGCGTTAGGTGAGACAACCGTGCGCACTGCATTCAGCCGGATCAGCATCAACTTCAGAATGATCCACAATGAAACTATGCTTACTGTAACGTGCCCAAGAGGGCTGAAAAGATTCTGACTGTATCTAGCAAGAGGGATGGCGATATCTACCATGTGATGCTATCACCGTACTATGGTGTTGATTAAGAACAGCCACGTTATAATTAAGGACACGTCAAATTAGAGGCAAAATCTGACAAATGTGCGGCAAGAGTAAAAAAAAAAAACAAAAAAAAAAGGGTAAATAAAGTAGTTTGCAAGTAAATGTGAATTTAGTTAATTGATTTGAAAAGGCTATAACAGTGCTGAACCATTCTTTTCTATAACAGTATAGATTGGAATATTAGAACTACACATTTGGAATGGTTATTTGAGGGGATATCTTCACTGTTGAGATTTGATATTTGGCGCAACAATAACAATTGTCTCATACAAAAATACCAATACCATTCAATACTTTAAAACCAGTTTCAGGATAATAAAATAAAATTCTGACGGCGTTTTTGGAAATGACCTTTTTGAAATTTAAGACCGGGAAAATTTACATTGAAAATGTTCTAAGCATCGATTACTTATTACCTAACTTATGAAACATAAGTCGAAAAACAAAGTAGAAATGGAATTCGAACCACGTGCAACATCATATTTTTATAGTTCAATCTTACATTTATGGGCACAAAAAACAGAAGTTGGATTGAAGCAGAAGTGAGCATTTCAAAAATTGTATGTTTTTAAGTACCCAATTGGGATTGGATCTAAACATGTTGTATTCATATTAGCGGCATCCTAATTGTTTTAATCCACTGCACATCAATACGTTATTCAATGAACACGTTGTTGAGGTTACTACTTTGCTATGCTTTCCAAAAAATCACGCCGATAACTAAAAAATAATAATCAAAAAATTATACATTTGTGTCAACAGAGGCATGGAACGTATCAGTTCGAAAATACAAAATTGCGTGACTTGGCTTAAAAGTAGCCTCATCGATATTTTACGTTTCTGCGAAGTACAGTAACTGTCCAAGAAGTTACAAGGTTAATACATTTGTGGTGTAACGCATAAGAACAAATAGGTCTTTGAGTTATGGTTGTTGCCACTGAACGTGTAGAGTTTGAAAATAATTCTTAATTTGAGGAAATCCGGTAGATTTTACCGGGCCTTAACTAGTAAAAATAAACAACCGCAATGCACATATATGAATCAACGCATACACCGCAACAGCCAATCAGCTGGCGGCGGAAGGCACGGGCAGAAGCGCAAGTAAGGTAGGGCAGGGTGAGGGAGGGAGAAGAAGCGGACGAAAAAATGGGCGCCAATATTTTTAAATTTGTTGACCGTTTTTTCTTTTGCTCCGCCGCCATAAATAGTTCGTCCATTTCGCCAGCAGATGGCGCTAAACTTGCTCGACCCAGCGCAGGAATCCCGCCCCGCTGCGCAAAGCGACGGAAGGCGTTATGGCGTTCTGAGAATTTTATCATGCCTTCCTTTTCTCTCCAACGGCAAATTTGTCGAGCAGCTCGTCGAGCTGCCCGTCCCTGGCTCCGCCTCATACCCCTCGCCTGAGCGCGCTGTCGAAGGTTTGAATGTGTTGGTGCGTCAGACGGCCAATCGCTGTCAGCCATCGTCCGTGCTCTTTCCCTCCCTAGCGCTATCTCATTCTTGCGTGTTGTCAATGCTCGCGAGCTGTTGTGGCGGCTAAAAATGCCGTTAACAAACATTGCGGCGATGAAGTTGCATTTTCACAAATCAAACCAAAAAAGCGCAATAAGTTCAATTGCTGCAATGTAAAAATGAATCGCTAGCGCACGATAGAGGGTTTGCTGTGCAACGCGCAGAACCCTAATTCGCATTTACACGTTCAGCCCGGCGCTGATTTTCATCAACTTTTCTATCCGCCGGCATTTAGAACGCAAGCTGATTGTGAAACCGGCTTACTGGAAAGCTCACTTGCAGTCCCTGGGGCATGTCATCGTGCTGAACGTGTTAAGCATTAAGCATAACTTTGTTACCTTAACCTTTTGCTTTCGTATGCTGTAGCTTACACAGATATGCTGAGCCATCTGCGCGTGGGTGTGAGCGTGCGTGTGTGTGCAACACTTTCACCAAATGTGTTTTCTTCCGGCATGTTATGATCCATCGGTCAAAGAAAGGAAGGTGTTCATGAAAGGCGGAAAGACGAATTGAGGCCCCTGTCAATGGTAACTGGTGACCGGGAGCAGGGGGTACTGGCACACAGCTGTTGGAAGATTGGACGGTATACTTAATTTGCCGGCGGGAAGCGGGGTGGCCATGGGACCCCTACGATCATCTTTCCGGGAGCCTTTGTCGCTAATACTTGTAGACATACGGCATATCACAGACTAGAGATCTTCGGTGTCCGCCTAGTCCGCCTACCGTTAGATCCACCGCTGGTTCATGACGGTGTTTTTTTTATCGTGGAGGTGCATCCTTCCCCCTGCCTGCAGCGTATGCACCGGGCAGGAGACAGTGTGGCAGTATGCAAGTTGCACACTGGATAGGAGCGGGCCCGTGGCACCGCCATCATTCCGCACATCTGCATGCCCGTCGTGGGTTCTAATCGCGTATGTATCGTTGGCCGTAGCAAGGGGTTAGTCACCGGCTCCGACTACGTGGTACTCAAGTCCTGAAAAGGCCGGCATGATCGCGTTGGCTATTACGCCAATAATAATAAAAATAATAATAATAATAAAAAGAACTTAGCATAGCAGTGCACACCCGGGTAAGAGTTTGTTTTGACTTTGTTGCTGCCGGGCTACCGCTGTGACGAAACAAATACACGGAATGCACTCGACCAAAACATGAACCTACCGATCCGAACCCATTCCAAGGCATTGCCGGTCAATCGGCGTCATGATAACTACTCCAAACCAACAAGCCACCAGATTCTGGATGGACAGGTGCAGCACCATACGCGCACCGTAATAAACAAATCCAGAATCCTCTTTTGTATGGATTCAATTCAAAATGTTGTTTCCACTTGCGTCCGCTAGCTGAATTGGAAATAAATGTGCAACATATCACACGCACGTTTGGTTTGATCGTGTGTCTTTTTGATACCCCCAACAGCAGAGCCGATCGCAAAGATGCCAATGCCAATGGTTGTTATTACGAACCGAGCTTCTCCGGCAGGTCACGCGAAGGTTTGACCCTCAGCAAGAGTTGCAGGGTTGTAACGGAGGAGAAACAAACAGCAGCAGAGTGGACAGAGTATTTGATACTTCGCCTACTAACCAGTCCTTCCCGCTAGTTGCTTCTGATCCAAGGTTGGGAAGCCTATGCAGACGGAAGGGGGTGTTTGGCTCGGAAATCCAGGGGCTCTGTCCTATTTCGGATATTTAGAATTAAACCTCTTTACTCCAAGAGCTTCTGCGTTTGAATCCTGCTTTATTCAAAATATGGCCTACTTTTATACTAAAATTATCCTCCCAAGTTTACCCGAATATCCGTTCGGACGGGATAATTCGTGTTTCCAGAAACATCTTATTTTGACTTGGAAGGATAAACAATGGTTACTACGATTAGATTGGTAAAAAAAAGAAATTTAGAATCGCGTGCGTAACATTCTCCCCACCATAATTCATCCCAATGGATTATGCTATATTGGCCGCGATTCATACATCATCTTCTTTTTTCAACTGTTGCACAAGTTTCGGAGCCCAATTGCATGGAGCTATCATACGTTTCTTTGGCGGGACTTTCTGCAAATTTTCTTCAGATAGCACTTTTCTTTTTGTTGGTGAATGCGGAGGCTTCTTCACAAACAGCAAATGCTCTTTCTGCTTCACGTCTATGACTGCAACTTTCACTGCTGGTCGTTTTATTACACCTTGGACTGTTTTGACCGACACTGATCTAACTTGTCCATCTGGTGCTGTTGCAGTCTCTACTATTCTTCCTTTAAGCCATTGTCCAGGTGGAGCGTTATCATTCGTGATGATCACTATATCATTAACCTTGATGGGTTCTACCTTGCACGTCCACTTATTTCGTTTGATCAAAGTAGGCAGGTATTCCTTTTTCCATCGATCCCAGAATGTTTTGGCATTGTGCTGTGCCAATCTAAATTGTTGCCGATCCACTTGCGATGTTTCAGTAGGTGCTGGTAAGGAATCTACACCTCTACCAATTAAGAAATGGAATGGTGTAAGAACCTCTTCTTCTTCTGACGTTAGCGGCAAATGTGTTAAAGGTCGCGAATTTAAAATGGATTCGATCTGAATTAAAGTCGCTCTTAATGTTTCTGGTGTTGGGTGCCGCGTCTTCCATTCAGTAACCATATGTCGCAATGCTTTCTTTATGTTTTGAATCAGACGTTCCCAGGAACCTCCGAAGTGCGGTGCTGCAGGCGGGTTGAACTTCCATTCTATTTTATATTTTAGTGCAGCCTCACGTCCCATTCTTAGATCGATATCTTCGACAATTTTCTTTAATTCTTTTTCTGCGCCAACAAAATTTGTACCGTTGTCACTGTACAGATGTGTTATCTTTCCGCGGCGATGAAGGAAGTTATTCAAACACACCATGAAACTATCGGTGTCCAGTTTCTCTGCTAATTCCAGGTGTACAGCTCTTGTGCTCATACAGGTAAATATCGCTCCCCACCGTTTCTCAGTAGAGCGCTTAACGGTCACATCTAGAGGACCAAAGTAATCTACTCCTGTATGTAGAAATGGAGGATTGTATGGATGCGTTCTATATGTTGGAAGCGGTGCCATGAGAGGTGCTTTAGGAGCAGCGGTGTTCAAAATACATCTTTGGCAGCAACTTTTCACATTTTTTAAGACTGTTCGTAGATTGACAATCCAGTAATTTTGTCTTAAAACTCCTATTACAACATTATCTGCCTGGTGCATATATTTCTCGTGGTAGTCTCGAACGAGAAGTTTCACAACACGTGACCTTTGGGGTAAGATAATTGGCAAACGCGCGCTGTATGGCAAGCATGATGCATTTTCTAGACGGCCTCTTGATCTTAATATTCCTTTTTCATCTAGAAACGGTACTAGTGTTCGAATGCTGCTTTTGTTCGAAATCTCCTTTCCTTTTTCGAGAGCTTCCATCTCTTCAGGAAAACCTTCCCACTGAGCTTTTCCCAGTAATGAGAGTTTAGCCGTTTCCATGTCCCTGTACGATATGGTTCGAGAAAAATTGCTCCGGTTCTTCAAGAAATCGACGTATTTTTTCATAACTGTTTGGTGCTTCAGCAATTTGTCCCACGATGAAAAATAGTATTCTGGAGCAATTGTTTCTTTGTGCACGGTAACGAGGTGCTGTTCCACAGCTACTTCATGTACTCCAGGCCAGTCGCGTTCATGCTCTTGTAAAAACTGTGGGCCATTGTACCATGTCCACCAGGGGCGAGTTTACAGTATCGGGGGCCCTAAGCAGTAAGAATTTTTGAGGCCCTCTGTATATGATTACCGGGGGGTACAGTATCGGACAGAATGATAGGACCCTAGTGTTTTCAACGCAGCATGCACCCGTTGGGACAGGTTTATGTGTGGTTTGTGTGTTTGTGTTTGTGTGTGTGTGCATGTGTGTGTGTGTGCATGTGTGTGTGTGTATGTATGTTTGAATTTGTATTGGTGTGTGTGTTTGTTTCACAAGTAGGTCGTTTTGGATAGATTTGTTAGTAGTTTTTTGTTTTTTGGGTTAGGTTTTTGATGTTATAAGCAGGATCTCCGCCCTCGCGATCAGTGTGTTTTTGATATATTAACAATTTTACGGTCTTCTTTCGCCGTGGTCTTCTGAGAACGTCCGGTTGACTTTTCGGTTGTCGCGTTTCGGTTGTCCAAGTGCGTTTCGGTTGTCTAAGCACGTTTCGGTTGTCCGAAACGCGTATGCCACAAAAGTGCGCGATCGTTCCATTACGAACTCGATCGTTTTGCGCTTAATGCCAGCAGCCGCCATTCGCTTTATCATATGGCGCTGATAATCGGTACAATGTTTACCTCGACCCATTGTTACTAACATTGCTTGCTTGGACCGTCAAGAACGCGCTGGTTAAAAACTTGGACACGGCTGATCCCGTGCTCTGCCTGCGTTCTACTTCTATACGCGATGAATTACATCGTTGTCAAGCAGCGAAAACATCGCATGGATAAAAACTATCAACGAGTACGCGAGTAAGCGTCTTCCCTTCAAAATCGAGAACAGAATACTGTCGCGCTCATGAAACAAAACGCCCATTGAAAAGAACAACTGCGCACCAGCTCAATGCACGCACCAAGTTTTCCATGCGCACACAACGTTCAACGCAGATATGCACGCAGGCCTTTCAATGGCGTGCACTGGAGTAGTCAGGGGAAAAATGATTCTTTTTAAAGATCAGGTGCGGTCCAGTTCGCTCAGTGAAATGAACTGAACGCGTGCGGTGATTCTTTCGCACGCCCGAGGTGCAGCATTTTTTTAAGAATATTTTTTATGCTGCAAGAATGTACACCCTATTTTATTTTTTTATTTTTATACAGTTACATTTACAAGCAGAGAAAAAGGAAATCAAAGTTGTTTTAATGCTCAACTAAACTTTAAATTTATCACGATTTGTTTAATTTTCTTATATCAAAATTTATTTTGTTTTCTACTCGTTTAAAGTATTTTTTATAAAAATGTAAATTTATCGCCGTTTAAAACAACGGATTGATAACATTCATTCAATTAATCGTACAGTTAAAAAAACTGTGGTTAACTATAGTCCATGAGGAGAATCTTTTTCATATATTCAAAGCCGACATGAGGTGCTTCTAACATATGGAAAATTACCTGCAGTTTGCAGTTGCAGTGCAGTGGAAAAAAAACTACTAGAGCGAGAGTGTATCGCTATTTTGCTGAACGGCAAAGAAGACATGGATAACAGAAGCTTTCTCGTTCTAGTCAACACACTATCAGATCGATAAAGCATGCTGATTTTCTGAGTAGGAGAATGAACTCCGCACCGCGTGCGGTGGTTTGTTGCACACTTTCATGATCGGTATATTTCCGGGAGAGTTTCCGCACGGAGAATCAATACGGCACCGCTAGCGTGCGGAGATGTATCGCACACATTCATAGTCGGCGCGGAGAACGTCCGCACAAAGAATCAATACCGCACCGCTAGCGTGCGGAGATGTATCGCACACATTCATAGTCGGCGCGGAGAACGTCCGCACAAAGAATCAATACCGCACCGCTAGCGTGCGGAGATGTATCGCACACTTTCATAATCGACAGGGAGAGCGTCCGCTCGGAGAATCAATACCGCACCGCTAGCGTGCGGAAGAATCATTTCCATTTATCTGGCGGTGCGGTACTCGTTCACTCAGTGTAAAGATTGGAATAAATCATTCAGTTCTGATTCATTTTGCCCTTGTCTACACTGGAGAAACACCTGTGAGGGAATGCCGAGTTCATTGCTATTGTGCGCGTGTCCATTTTGCATCGCTGCACATGCACATTTATCAATCAGCACACCGGCGTTTTCGTCCGAGGAACAAGCGCTGCTGTCGATGCAAACTTTAGCTTTTATCCAAGTGCAAACGCACGCTGTTTCACATGATAACACACATTATCAGAATACTTTCAACGCAATATGACATAATGGCAAGCTACGTTTTTCAGACAAAAACCCGCGCACTTGCAAATACACATTAAAAAGCACACTCTCTTTCTACTACACACACTCACACACACATACACACATACACACACACTCACACACACACACACACACACACACACACACACACACACACACACACACACACACACACACACACACACACACACACACACACACACACACACTCACACACACACACACACACACACACACACACATACACACACATACACACACACAAACACAAGTAACGTGGTAAAACAAGTGCTCGGTGCGTTGAAAAAACCAGGGTCCTATCTTAATGTCCGATACTGTACCCGGCATACATCTTGGATTATGTAACATTTCAACTTTAATTTTTTGCTGGGGAGGTGCTAAGGATTCGTCTAGCACGGGGCTCCAACGTCCATCACACACGGGGCCCTTCTTGCTAATACTGTGCCATGTTCTATCAACTGTTATAGATAGTGGACTAAAGATTCGCGGGGCCCCTCATTGACGGGGCCCCCCGCAATTGCTTACTTTGCTTACCGTTAAAATCGCCACTGATGTCCACGAATTGCTGGTGATTTTCGTGGCAATATCGGCTGGATTATCCTTTGTGGATACCCATCTCCATTGGTTGGCACTGGTTGTGTCCAATATTTCACTTACACGATGCGATACGAAAACTTCATACTTTCTATGTTCGCTGTTATTCCACGCAAGAACAGTTTTCGAATCACTCCAGAATATTGTACGACTAATCTTTAATCGAAGCTCTTTAATTACACTAGCAGTCAGTCTGGCTCCTAAAACTGCTGCTTGTAGCTCGAGTTTTGGTATTGACAAAGCCTTCGTTGGAGCCACTCTAGACTTTGCTGCAACTAGTCGTACGACAAAGCAACCATTGAAATTGCTTCTTGCATATACGGCTGCAGCAAATGCTTCCTGTGAAGCGTCTACAAATGTGTGGATTTCAATTGGATTGGCAATTGAAGCAATAATTGGTCTTGGGATGGCTAAATCTTTAACGCTGGTGATCATTTTGAGCCATTCGATCCATTTTCCATGCAAACTATCAGGAATCTGCGTATCCCAATCATTTGTTGCGGCGTTGATAGATTGCATTAGAATACGTCCCTGGATGGTTATGTGACTAATGAGGCCAAGTGGATCATATGCACTCATTACGAAGCTCAAAGCTTCTCTTTTGGTTGGCTTCTTTTCCAGATTTATCCGTCCAACATCTACCTTGTACCCGAAGCAATCTAATTGTGTGTTCCACTGGACACCCAGGATCTTCTCGACACACGAATCTTTTTCCTTTATATCGACGATAGCCTTCACCTGATGTCGTTCTTGAGGAATAGCTTCCATTAGCTCTCGCTTATTCGAGATGAAGTTTCTTATATGGAATCCACCATTTTCGTGAACCTGAATCACCTCAGTCACCGTTTTGATCGCCTTTTCCATGGAAAAGAAACTATCGAGGTAATCATCCACGTAATGCTGGTTTCGAATTGGTTCAAGTGCTAACGGGTACATTTCACTATTCGATTCCGCATTGCGATTTTTCACTACCTGCGCACACGCCGGTGAGCAAGTTGCTCCGAACGTCATAACCTGCATGACGTAAGTATCTGGTGTTCTGGTACTATCGCCGTCACGCCATAAAATTCGCTGCGCATCTTGATCTTCCTTCCGAATTTTCACTTGGTGAAACATCTCCTTGATGTCACCACACACACAGATGGGTCCTTCACGGAATCGAAGAAGCACTCCAAATAAAGATGCCATCTCGTCTGGGCCAGTTAATAATAGTGAATTTAGTGAAACGCCGTTGACTTTTGCTGCTGCGTCAAATACTAACCTCGGCTTTGGTATCGGCTTATTTTTGTTTACTACCACAAAGTGAGGAATGTAAAATATTTTTTGTGATTGCCGTTTAAATTCTTCTTTCGTAAGCTTGCGTATGTATCCTTTCTGCTGGTACTCTTCAAATGTTTTGCACAGCCAATTTTTTAAACCAGGGTCCTTTGCTAGCTGTTTCTCTTGCGTTGCTAGGCGACGGAGCGCGTTGCTATAGCTGTTCGGCAATATGACGTCATCATCTCTCCATAGCAAGCCTACTTCGTATCTACCATCCGTTTTCTTCAGTGTTTTCTCGATGATGGTCTCCGCTCTCTCTAATGCTTGAGATTTCACTGTTTTCACCGGTTTAACGCCAAACTCTTCGGTGGAAAAATATCGTCGCATCATTTCAGTCATCAAATCCTCGCTCTTGTGAATCATTAAGTGATTTGTTTCTGATAGACATATTTTGTCGATGCCAAAAATCAACCATCCAAGTTTGGTTTTAATCGCCATTGGTTCTTCCGGTCGTCCCATCTTTCGACCAAGCGGCATTAAAAGATGACTGTGGTTTAATCCAATCAGCACAGTTGGACGAGCTTTCTGGTAGTCGGATAGCTTGATGCCTTTAAGATGCGGATAACGTGCTGCTAATATGTTGCCAGATAACGTTTGACTTGGCAGTTGTAGATTTTTCACAGTCCGTATACCATTAAGTAAATGTTCTTTTTTCTCGTTCACTCCTTTGATCATGCAGCTCACTCTTCTGCTACAGTTTTCTTGCACCGATAGGTTTTGTGTCCATGTTAGGGTTAATGGATCGGTTACACCGTTTAAGTGCAATTTATTTGCCGTATTCTCTTCGATGAGTGTTAAAGATGACCCGGCATCTAAAAATGCGTACGTTTCTAACGTGTGATTATTGTTTCGCAACACCACTGGAACAATCTGGTAGTAGACATTTTGAATTGTTTGATGGTAATTCATCCGAACTGTGTCTCCAGTGTGCAGTAACTGATGATGGGTTTCTCTGCATCCTTGAATACCGCATTCTCTAGCCGCATTGCAATTGTTCTGGCTATGATTATTCGATGTCAAACATGCTTGACACTGCTGGTTGTTTACCACTATTTCTAGCCTTTCATGTACCGGAATATTCTTAAAACGTTCACATCGATATAGTGCGTGAGAACCCTGACAACATGGACATGGCTGGAAAAATCGTTGAACGTTCCGCACACGTGTATTGAATGGTCTTGTTTGTGTGTTCATCGGGTGAGAATTATGAGGTTGTGGTGGACGATTCATCGGACGATTGTTGTTTATTTCCGCTGGACGTTGTTGATTTGGCGAAAATTGAGGACGATGAAAGTTTAAAGGTTGTCGAAATCTTTCATTCCTTTTCGGCAATTTTCTGATATTTTCTGCTATCGGATAAAGCCATTCACTAAAATGTTCAAGTGTTGGTATTTTGTTCTCTTTCTCAAGGCTAGATTTAAATTCGATCCATTTCAATTGCTTATCGGTCGAAAATTTAAAAATTAATTCATCCACTAAACGATGGTCTTGAAGGTATCCCTCCTTTTTAATGGCTTTGAGGTTGATGATCATGTCTTCCAAAGCATCTGACAGATCCGGTATCTTCATCTGGTTCTCGATTCTAACCTTCAATACTTCTCCAAGTAAATCTTGATACACTTGTTCTGGTCTCCCGAACTGTTCTTCTAATTTCTTCATAATGATTGGAACGTTGTCTGGTTCGAGAAACAATCGACGAACACATCTTTCTGCTTCTCCTTTCAAAGCATGTTGTAAACGATTTAAGTTTTCTACATTGCTGAAACTTCCTTCCTCGGTGGTTTCTTCAAAGGCACGTTTGAACTTCGGCCAATCTTTTGAAGTACCATTAAAATTTGGCAAACTATTGAGGGTCATGCGCTTGATATGAGTTGATGAGGTCAAACCACTCATTTTCAACGCTTCAATTAGTGCCATTAGGGTTGTATCCTGATTTGTGGATTGCGAAATTTCCATATACTCCGCCCTATCGTTTCTGCATTTCACGCAAACAAATTCTTCATCTTCATCGGGCAATCGTATCACCTTTACGCATGAAGCGTGAAACCAACGGTCACATTCATCGCAGCGTACCATATCATCAATGTCATCTGGCTTGGTGCACAAGCGACAAGCACCTTGCTCATTTTCAACAAAATATGATCTTCTGCTCGCCATTGTTGAAAGTTAGTATATCTGTGCAGCAAAGAATACACAGATCCCTTTCGACAAGCAGAAAAATTATGTCTCCGACACAACAGACTTCTAGATCGAATGCTTCGTAGAGAAAATTCTCACAGGAACCGATAGCTTCGAAAAAGAAATTTTCTGTTAAATCTTCTTCCGTCTTTCAAGAACCGATAGTTTCGGAATCGTAATTTTCCGCGAAATCTTCTTCCTCTCTGGAGCCACCAAATATTACGAACCGAGCTTCTCCGGCAGGTCACGCGAAGGTTTGACCCTCAGCAAGAGTTGCAGGGTTGTAACGGAGGAGAAACAAACAGCAGCAGAGTGGACAGAGTATTTGATACTTCGCCTACTAACCAGTCCTTCCCGCTAGTTGCTTCTGATCCAAAGTTGGGAAGCCTATGCAGACGGAAGGGGGTGTTTGGCTCGGAAATCTAGGGGCTCTGTCCTATTTCGGATATTTAGACTTAAACCTCTTTACTCCAAGAGCTTCTGCGTTTGAATCCTGCTTTATTCAAAATATGGCCTACTTTTATACTAAAATTATCCTCCCAAGTTTACCCGAATATCCGTTCGGACGGGATAATTCGTGTTTCCAGAAACATCTTATTTTGACTTGGAAGGATAAACAATGGTTACTACGATTAGATTGGTAAAAAAAAGAAATTTAGAATCGCGTGCGTAACAGTTGTGTTCTCTCTCAGGTAGCGAGATCGAAAATGCGTGGACGTTGTAGCCGCAGCGGATGAAAATGTACGCATCAGAATCAAATAGTTTAGAGGTTTCCAAACGCACGCACACACACAAACACACAAACACGCGCGCGCAAACTCGCACACACACACACACACACACACACACACACACACACAAACACACACACACACACGCGCGCGCACACATGCATGAACGCGCGCACGCCAGCACGCACGCACACACACACACGCATGTACGCGCGCCCGCGAGCATGAAAGCGCGCACGCCAGCACGCACCCACGAAAGCGCGCTCGCGAGCACGCACCCCCGAAGTCGCGCAAGCACGCACTCCCCCCCCCCCCCCGCACCACTAGACCACCCCCCCCCCCCCGCCACGCATGATCGATTACGGCTACTTTATCGGTAGAACGGTTGGTTCAGCTTTCTTGTAGCATCCTCATCCCTAGCGCCGGGCGGGGTGGGGAATCGCGACATGATAGAGTGAACGGTCACTTTCCCCGCGCTGTGTGTGTGCGTGTGTGTGACGAGACCCGTAAACGCGAAACAGATTTCGGCACATTAAAAAAAAAATATTTTATTGCCACTATACACTGTGCTACATGATGCTGAGAAGGTCGTTGAAGCATCTAACATGTTCAAATTAAAAAAATATTAGATTAGTGTTAGACGTTCTCCTACGCTTGTTTTAAATAGGCTTCTTCACCCTCAACTGGCAGGGGCATCGAATGGTCTCATCAGCAGCGGCACGAAATAAAATAAACCATCAATACACCGATAACACTTCAAATCCAAATCCAGCTTCTCCCACAGCGTCTCAAGGTCACACACAAATTAATAAATGCTAACACCCACCAATAACAATACACAACCGCAATGCACATATATGAATCAACGCATACACCGCAACAGCCAATCAGCTGGCGGCGGAAGGCACGGGCTGAAGCGCAAGTAAGGCAGGGGAGGGTGAGGGAGGGAGAAGAAGCGGACGAAAAAATGGGCGCCAATAATTTTCAATTTTTTGACCGTTTTTTTTTGCTCCGCCGCCATAAATAGTTCGTCCATTTCGCCAGCAGATGGCGCTAAACTTGCTCGACCCAGCGTAGGAATCGCTGAAGTCCAGCGCGGGGATCGGGCCAAAATCTGCGCTGGCCAAAATCCGCGCTGGACTTCAGCGATTCCTGCGCTGGGTCGAGCAAGTTTAGCGCCATCTGTTGGCGAAATGGACGAACTATTTATGGCGGCGGAGCAAAAAAAAACGGTCAAAAAATTGAAAATTATTGGCGCCCATTTTTTCGTCCGCTTCTTCTCCCTCCCTCACCCTCCCCTGCCTTACTTGCGCTTCAGCCCGTGCCTTCCGCCGCCAGCTGATTGGCTGTTGCGGTGTATGCGTTGATTCATATATGTGCATTGCGGTTGTGTATTGTTATTGGTGGGTGTTAGCATTTATTAATTTGTGTGTGACCTTGAGACGCTGTGGGAGAAGCTGGATTTGGATTTGAAGTGTTATCGGTGTATTGATGGTTTATTTTATTTCGTGCCGCTGCTGATGAGACCATTCGATGCCCCTGCCAGTTGAGGGTGAAGAAGCCTATTTAAAACAAGCGTAGGAGAACGTCTAACACTAATCTAATATTTTTTTAATTTGAACATGTTAGATGCTTCAACGACCTTCTCAGCATCATGTAGCACAGTGTATAGTGGCAATAAAATATTTTTTTTTTTAATGTGCCGAAATCTGTTTCGCGTTTACGGGTCTCGTCACACACACGCACACACACAGCGCGGGGAAAGTGACCGTTCACTCTATCATGTCGCGATTCCCCACCCCGCCCGGCGCTAGGGATGAGGATGCTACAAGAAAGCTGAACCAACCGTTCTACCGATAAGGTAGCCGTAATCGATCATGCGTGGAGGGGGGGGGGTGGTCTAGTGGTGCGGGGGGGGGGGGGGGGAGTGCGTGCTTGCGCGACTTCGGGGGTGCGTGCTCGCGAGCGCGCTTTCGTGGGTGCGTGCTGGCGTGCGCGCTTTCATGCTCGCGGGCGCGCGTACATGCGTGTGTGTGTGCGTGCGTGCGTGCTGGCGTGCGCGCGTTCATGCATGTGTGCGCGCGCGTGTGTGTGTGTGTGTGTTTGTGTGTGTGTGTGTGTGTGTGTGTGTGTGTGTGTGTGTGTGTGTGTGTGTGTGTGTGTGTGTGTGTGTGTGTGTGTGTGTGTGTGTGTGTGTGTGTGTGTGTGTGTGTATGTGTGCGAGTTTGCGCGCGCGTGTTTGTATGTTTGTGTGTGTGTGCGTGCGTTTGGAAACCTCATTCATAGATTCTGATGCGTACATTTTCATCCGCTGCGGCTACAAAATACCACGCATTTTCGATCTCGCTACCTGAGAGACAACACTACCATTGGCATTGGCATCTTTGCGAACGGCTCTGCTGTTGGGGGTATCAAAAAGACACACGATCAAACCAAACGTGCGTGTGATATGTTGCACATTTATCTCTAATTCAGCTAGCGGGCGCAAGTGGAAACAACATTTTGAATTGAATCCATACAAGAGAGGATTCTGGATTTGTTTATTACGGTTCGCGTATGGTGCTGCACCTGTCCGTCCAGAATCTGGTGGCTTGTTGGTTTGGAGTAGTTATCATGACGCCGATTGACCGGCAATGCCTTGGAATGGGTTCGGATCGGTAGGTTCATGTTTTAGTCGAGTGCATTCCGTGCATTTGTCGCGCCACAGCAGTAGACCCGGCAGCACCAAAGTCAAAACAAAAACCTTCCCCGAGTGTGGACTGCTATGCTAAGTTCTTTTTATTATTATTATTATTATTATTATTGGTGTAATAGTCAACGCGATCATGCCGGCCTTTTCAGGACTTGAGTACCAAGAAGCCGGAGCCGGTGACTAACCCCTTGCTACGGCGGACGGTTCATACGCGATTAGAACCCACGACGGGCATGCAGATGTGCGGAATGATGGCGGTGCCACGGGCCCGCTCCTATCCAGTGTGCAACTTGCATACTGCCACACTGTCTCCTGCCCGGTGCATACGCAGCAGGCAGGGGGAAGGATGCACCTCCACGATAAAAAAAAAACACCGTCATGAACCAGCGGTGGATCTAACGGTAGCCGGACTAGGCGATCGCCGAAGATTTCTAGTCTGTAGTATGCCGTATGTCTACAAGTATTAGCGACAAAGGCTCCCGGAAAGATGATCGTAGGGGTCCCATGGCCACCCCCCTTCCCGCCGGCAATTTAAGTATACCCTTCAATCTTCCAACAGCTGTGTGCCAGTACCCCCTGCTCCCGGTCACCAGTTACCATTGACAGGGGCCTCAATTCGTCTTTCCGCCTTTCATGAACACCTTCCTTTCTTTGACCGATGGATCATAACATGCCGGAAGAAAACACATTTGGTGAAAGTGTTGCACACACACGCACGCTCACACCCACGCGCAGATGGCTCAGCATATCTGTGTAAGCTACAGCATACGAAAGCAAAAGGTTAAGGTAACAAAGTCATGCTTAATGCTTAACACGTTCAGCACGATGACATGCCCCAGGGACTGCAAGTGAGCTTTCCAGTAAGCCGGTTTCACAATCAGCTTGCGTTCTAAATGCCGGCGGATAGAAAAGTTGATGAAAATCAGCGCCGGGCTGAACGTGTAAATGCGAATTAGGGTTCTGCGCGTTGCACAGCAAACCCTCTATCGTGCGCTAGCGATTCCTTAGTCATTTTTACATTGCAGCAATTGAACTTATTGCGCTTTTTTGGTTTGATTTGTGAAAATGCAACTTCATCGCCGCAATGTTTGTTAACGACATTTTTAGGCGCCACAACAGCTCGCGAGCATTGACCACACGCGAGAAAGAGATGGCGCTATGGAGGGAAAAAGCACGGACGATGGCTGACAGCGATTGGCCGTCTGACGCACATGTCAGAGGTGCGGCCGTTGTGTATTTGCTTGACTCCGTACTGTAGTTGATGAAAAGTAGCGAATATCGACCCAGTTCTACGTTTGAATGGTCAAAGTCGATAGTTAATGGTATTCTGAATTAGAGAAAGGTGAAGTTTATGTGAGAGCAATGCAATAGCTCAATATAAATTGGTGAATATTATTGCGCAAATTCAATAACATTCACACATACACACACGGCACACAACTGGGAGGAAATCAAAACAAACCGCAGGATTGAAAGATCCAACTCGGGTTATACCATCAGATCGAGGATCCAGAAGGAGTGGGGAATTTTTGAATCGGCAGTTGGGGAGCTGTGTAAATCGGTAGCGCTTAGAGTAGGTGACCGTCGAATGGAGGTCTCTCAAGTGGCGCCGGTGGTTGCCAGACATTTCTGCGGTTCATAAGAAAACCAGATAAGGCAAAATGGCTGCTTTTGGGAGAAGCACTCAATCCAGTGGCCTCTCTTCAGACGGCCGCCAAACCAGTGCATGTACCGCAACCATGGCAAAGACAACCAGCAACACCGTGTCGTCTTCCCAGCGTCCTAGCATGGCTGGCACTACGAAGTCAGCTACTTCCACGGATTTGCTTGAACTCCGTGAAGCAGTGAAAGAGATGAAGGCTATGCTTGCTGTATCACAGGCGGAGAACGCGCGTCTACATCAGGAGATGGCGGAGACGCGTCTCTTGCTCGCGAGGTGGCAACAAGAAGCCGAACGTCGGGAAGAGAAACTTAGGGCTGACCATCAACGCGAGTGCGAGTCGTTGAATGCGCTCTTGGCTCAAGCCATTGGCAAGAAGCAGGGACAAAAGCAGCAGCATCGGGATCAGCAACAAGGGACACGACAGCAGCAGGAGCCCGGTCCTTCCACGTCGTCCACTTCAACGCGTAGCTCCAATGTGATGCAACTAATCGACTCTGACGAGGACGATGATCAGGGCAGTTTCTCCGAGGTTGTTCGTCGTAAATACCGCGGGCAGAGCACCGGTAAGCCACGCGCACACCAGCAGCAGCAGCAGCAACAACAACAGCAGCAGCAGCAACAACAACAGCAGCAGCAGCAACAACAACAGCAGCAGCAGCAGCGGCAGCGGCAGCAGCAGCAACAGCAGTCACAGGGACAGCAGCTGCAGCAGCACCAGCAGCAGCATCAAAAGCGGACGCAGCGTCGGCCTAAGGTTGATCTCATTGAGGTAACCCCCCAAGAAAGTCAAACTTGGGAGAGCGTGTATCGTCTGATCCGGCGAGTGATCCGCGAAGATCCGTTGCACAAGGCACTCGAAGATCACATCGGTATTGGAAACTGCACTCGGGCTGAACTGCTGAGAATAAAGATCAGCAAATCTGCGGATTCTGCATTGATGCTTGCCGAGGTACGAGAAATTATCGGCTCTTGGGGAGTGGCCCGTTTGGTAACGGAGATGGGAGAGGTCATCGTAAGCCATATTGACCCGCTTGTAGAGGAAGCGGAAGTAATTTCCGCACTGGACGGATAGCTAGAGGGTAACGCTGGAGTGGTTACTATCAACATGTGGCGGCTTTCGGACGGAACTCAACGGGCACGGGTACGCCTACCGGCCAAAAAGATTATAACCATCGACGGTAAGAAGGTAAAGCTGGGTGGGTGCATC
This sequence comes from Anopheles gambiae, assembly GCF_943734735.2. Classification (NCBI taxonomy): domain Eukaryota; kingdom Metazoa; phylum Arthropoda; class Insecta; order Diptera; family Culicidae; genus Anopheles; species Anopheles gambiae. Next base: position 54,117,682 of record NC_064602.1, read on the forward strand.
AGCAACGTCAAACGTGCACCACCCACTCCCGTAGAACGGCTGCGCTGCTATCGGTGTCTTGAATTGGGACACATTTCTCGCGATTGCCGTTCAACAGTCGACCGACAAAACACGTGCATAAGGTGCGGGACCTAGGGCCATAAGGCTAAATCCTGCAAGGCCGATATTAAATGTGCTGTATGCGGTGGTGATCATCGCGTCGGCCACAGCTCATGCGTCCGTCCAACATTGAGATGTTCCCTGTAATACGAGTGTTGCAGGCGAATCTAGGCGGCGGCCGTAATGCTCAAAATCTTGTGCTCCAGACCGCCCGTGAAGAACGCATTGATGTCGTCGTGCTTTCTGAACTATACAGGCCCCCAGAGAACAACGGAAGGTGGGCTTTTGACCCGCTGAAAAGCGTAGCAATAGTTGCCACTGGCCAATATCCGATACAACGGGTATGGACTAGTGATGTTTCGGGCCTGGTGGCAGCGGAGGTTGGAGGCATTACTTTCATCAGCTGCTATGCTCCTCCTCGCCTCAACGTCAATGAGTATGAGTGCTACCTGGAAGCTGTGGAGCTTGAAGCCTGTTCCCACGCAAATGTCATAATCGCCGGCGATTTCAACGCATGGCACGAGGAGTGGGGAAGCACTAGATCCAATGAGAGAGGAAATCTGCTTCTCAACACCATCGAGCAGTTGGGTCTCCAAGTGCTAAATCGCGGTGTCACCCCTACATTTCGGAGCTATGATGAGATCAGATCAAGTGTCATCGACGTCACCTTCGCGAGCTCGTTCATCACCCACGATGATACATGGTCAGTGAGCCCTCTATATACGGCATCAGACCACCGATATGTGTCCTATTCTGTTAGGTTAACAGCATCAGCATCATCCGGACAGCGAACACAGCCACAGCAAACAGGATTGCCACCAAACCATCAGCCTTCACAACAGAGCAATGATATTCCACCATCTCGAAATCGCCTACAGCACGCCGGCAGGAGGTGGAAAACAACACAATTTTCCGCTGAAGCGTTCATAGAGACACTTCGCTCACTACGATTCGAGCAGCGTGCGGTTACGCATGAGACCATGGTCGCAATCATGCTGAAAGCGTGCGATCAAACAATGCAGCGCGCATCTAAACTCCACCGAGAGCCGCATGCCGATATGTATTGGTGGACACCGGAGTTGGCGCAACTTCGCAAGGACTGCGAAGCAGCGAGAGATCGCGTGCAGAGAACGATGGATCTGGAGGAAAGGAGCTTCGCATCGGCGGACTACAGGACAGCTAGGAGTGAGCTAAGCCGAGCAATTATTCTTCTTCTTCTTCTTCTTTGGCTCAACAACCGTTGTCGGTCAAGGCCTGCCTGTACCACTAGTGGGATTTGGCTTTCAGTGACTAATTGATTTCCCCCCATAGCAGGATAGTCAATCCTACGTATGGCGGCACGGTCTATTTGGGGATCGAACCCATGACGGGCATGTTGTTAAGTCGTACGAGTTGACGACTGTACTACGAGACCGGCTCAAGCCGAGCAATTAGAGTCAGCAAAAGAACACAGTTCCAGGAGCTAATAAATATTGCGGAGGAGAACGAATTCGGCACTGGTTTTCAGGTCGTTATGTCTCACCTCCGTGGCAATCGAACGCCACCAGAGACGGAACAAGATAGACTGGAGCTTATAGTGTCCGACCTTTTCCCGATACGCCCATCCTTTGAGTGGCCCGAGACCACTGATCCAGCAGAGACAGACACGTCATCGACCAGTCCTGTGACTCCGGTAAATGAGATCGAACTAAAACTCATAGCCAGTCGAATGAGTAACCGCAAAGCTCCAGGGCTGGACGGTATACCTAATGCCGCCGTGAAGACCGCCATCATGGAGTTCCCGGAGGTCTTCAGAGCATTGTATCAGGACTGTCTCAACCGCGCCGTTTTTCCGGGGCAATGGAAGCGGCAGCGCTTGGTACTTCTTCCGAAGCTAGGGAAACCTCCAGGAGAGAGTGGTTCGTATCGCCCCCTGTGCATGCTTGATGCGCTGGGGAAGGTACTCTAGCGCCTTATCTTAAACCGGCTGAACGAGCACCTGGAAGATCCTGCTGAGCCGAAGCTTTCTGACTGCCAGTTCGGCTTCAGGAAAGGGCGCTCAACTATTACCGCGATTCAACAAGTGGTCGACGCAGGAAAGAGAGCGATGTCGTTCCGCCGCACGAATCGGAGGGATAAACGCTTCCTATTAGTGGTCGCGCTGGACGTCCGCAATGCCTTTAATACGGCCAGCTGGCAGTCCATCGCCGAAGCATTGCGGACCAAAGGAGTTCCTATGGTCTTACAGCGCATCATAAGGAGTTACTTCGAAGATCGCCAGTTACTTTTCGAAACCAGCGAGGGCCCCGTCGAACGGCCCGTCACCGCCGGAGTTCCACAGGGGTCCATATTGGCCGGTTCCCCACGTTGTGGAATATAATGTATGACGGGGTACTAGACATGCAGTTTCCGTCCGGGACAGAAATCGTCGGATACGCCGATGACTTGGTGCTGTTGGTCCCGGGTACGTCAACGGAAGCGGTGCAGGCTGCAGCGGAGGAGGCGGTTGCACAAGTACAGCAGTGGATGGCGCAGCATTGTCTGGAACTTGCTCCGGCGAAAACGGAAACCGTGCTAATTGCCAGTGTGAAGCGCCCGCGACAAGTGGTCATCCGCATTGGAGATGTAGAGGTACGATCGTCGCGCTCCATTAAGTACCTCGGCGTGATGCTGCACGATCACCTCTCCTGGCTGCCACACGTTCGGAAGGTGACCGAGAAAGCGACTCGTGTTGCGGTCGCTGTCTCGCGACTGATGCGGAACCACAGCGGTCCAAGGACGGCCAAGTCGAGGCTGTTAGCGCATGTGGTAGAGTCGATACTGAGGTACGCGGCTCCCATATGGTCGGAGGCGCTCGAGACCAGGGAGTGTCGTCGGCTGCTGCAACGTGTCCAACGGAAGACAGCAATCAGGGTGGCACGAGCATTCCGTTCTGTAAGGTACGAGACGGCCACCCTGCTCGCCGGTCTGACACCGATATGCCACCTGGTAAAAGAAGATGCCCGCGTGTATAACCGCATACATGCACCTGACCGAACGGAAACACGGGACGAGATTCGAAGGACGGAGCGTCAGCAGACCATCAGCAACTGGCAACAAGAATGGGACGATGACGCCGCCAGCGTCGGAGCCAGTCGATACACGCGATGGGCCCATCGTGTGTTACCCAACATTGACGCCTGGCAATCACGGAAACATGGAGACGTGTCGTTCCATCTGGCCCAAGTGCTCTCGGGACATGGTTTTTTTCCGGGAGTATTTGTGCATCAAGGGCTTCACGTCGTCCCCGGACTGCCAATGGTGCGTTGGCGTCCCAGAGGATGCCGGGCACGTCATCTTCGAATGTCCTCGATTTGCATCAGTCCGTCAAGAACTGCTCGGCGAGGGAGGGCCGGACCCAGTAACACCTGACACGTTGCAGGAGTACTTGCTGCGGGATGCGGACAGCTGGAGCCGCGTATGCGAAGCCGCTCGTCGTATAACGGCTGAGCTTCAGCGGTGCTGGGACGAGGAATGGGCTAACCGAGCAGAACAGGTGATAGTCGAACACGACGAAGAAATCGTGAACATGGAGGCGCGTCGTACGGCAGTAGCAGCAGCACGAAACGAACGACGCAACGCTGCACGGAGAGCGGCTAGAGCGCAACGCAGGGAAGAACAGAGCACCGGGCTTCGTCTAGCTCCACCAGCGTCACCAACGACGGCAGCTCGCCGTGAGACAAACAGGCCGAGTTCGGCGAGGTATACACAGAGGCGGCGACAACAAACAGGAAGGGACCTGCAGCGCCTTTATGGAGATCCGGAGCGGCAATCCACAACGGATGACAGCAGCGAGACCAGCCAAGGCGATGACGGTAATGGCAGATTCCTCGCACCTACTATAGACGGACTATCTGGTGTAATGTCAGCTGGTGGGCTCAGTGCTGCAGAAATGGCAGCAGCGATCGAGGCAGATGTCGCTTCCCGCTAGCAAACTGCAACGGAGAAGCATCTATAGTGGCATAATGGGGGCTATTTTACACTGAGATGGGATAAAATGGGAGATAAAAAGATAAAGGGGGAAATACAGGGAGAATAAGTGCGTATTGCACAAATGTGTAAAGTCCATGGACCACAAACCCCTCACAAAAAAGCCCGTGCGGGACAGTTTGTAGGGGACGGGAGAGGGGTTTTTTATATATATATATATATATATATATATATATATATATATATATATACATGTAATATAATAAAGAATCTGCTGTTTAAAAAAAAAAAGGCCGTCTGACGCACTAACACATCCAAACCTTCGACAGCGCGCTCAGGCGAGGGGTATGAGGCGGAGCCAGGGACGGGTAGCTCGACGAGCTGCTTGACATATTTGCCGTTGGAGGGAAAAAGATGGCGTGATAAAATTCTCCGAACGGCATGATTTCTTCCGTCGCTTTGCGCAGCGGGATGGTAGCGTTACGCGCTAAGGAAAATTTATATATAGAGATCATGTGTAATGTACCAACATGTCAAGTTTGTTATAATTTAATGTTTTTATATATCTCTTTGTAGATATTGTTGAAACTTTGCACACATCCGTTGGCAGCCGAAGAATTGATACGGATGGATGATCTTAGTTTGTTATTTTCTTCTGTGACTGCTCAGTATGGATCTTGCAACCTTCAATGGCGTTCTTTAGCCTGCAATGTACTTGATACGTTAGGACGGCATGGATTAACTAAGTCAGTTATTGAATATGTTCATGGTAAGATTTGAGCAAGACTCATGATAATTGTTGTTATTACATTCATTGATTTATTCTTATAATTAAAAATCGATTTATCTTCGCAGCTAAGGGATGCATGGCGCTCTGTGTGGACAACGTCCAACGGTCAATATCATCAAAACCCATTGAAATAATTGAAATGGTACTATCTATTTGTGGATTTATGCAGCAGTCATCGCGATATTCACAGAAGTTGTTGGATGATTTTAAAGAATGTCAGGGATATATGATGCTCGTAGATTGTCTAATAAAGTAATTATTTGATCAATTAATTCCAATTTAAATGTACATTTTACACATTAAATGTTTTTTTATTCCTTTCCAGGTTGAGCATCGACATTCAAATCAATGAAAAGATGGAACCCGGAATGAGAATAAAAATGTTTAAAAGGCTTATAGAAATGATAGTCTCATTGTGCTATTGTGGATCTGCTCATGCACAATCCCTGCATATGATAGATTTTTCAGATGCTCAGTTTCAGATGCAGAAATTTCGCGTGCCAGAAAGGTCATCTAAAACGACTTGTTTACGAAACATTCATGCTTTTATGGCTCTGCAAACTGTATTTTTACATTCAGACGACGAAGTCGTTTGTGGTGTAATAATTGATGCAATTGCAGATATTTATAAAAGTGATGATGTGAACTATTTTATGGTCGAGTCTCAAAGCACGTTATGTTTATTTGCGGAGAAAATACATCTCAAATCGAGAATAGTACAAGACAAATTCTTTGAGGTGATCGATTTCATAGTGTTTAAACTAAATTATATTCCTCGCAAAGAGCTGATAGCTGTATCAATAATTTTGAAAACAAATCAAGATTTAAAAACTAGTATTGCGTGCATTGGTTTATTTCTGCGTCTTCTGCGGTATGTTTTTGCAAACCAACATTAAAAAACAAACAAAAAAGCAAAAACATGTTCGCATGATAAGTTATTTAATATTTTTCAGACATAATAGTATTTTCATTGATGTGTACCGAGAAATTGGAGTGCTCGAAGTATTTGTCACATGCTTAAAAAGATACAAAAATTATTTGGACAACACATCCGCAACAGAAAAATCATTCGGGAAAGTAACCATGGAAATATCTGGTAAGTAAGTACACTTGATTGGGCTCGAAATCTAATCTAATCTATTTTTATGTAAATTGGCCAAGTTTTCTTTAAACTGTGGATTTAGACTAACCGTGAAATTTGATGCCGTGAAGCAATAAAAAATAATCAACATCATTTTACACCAACATGTTTGAGTATGATTGCCATTCTAAATCTTCTCTATCGGTATTCTGTCATATTTTAATCTGCACCAGTCCATCTGCACGAAGGCAGTATGCATGACCCTATTCTCTTTAATCGTTACAAATAGTCATAGAGCGAAAATGTCGCGCGAGGCGAGTAGCACAATTTAGCATACACATTGTGGGTGCATAATTTTGTGCTGTTCTCCCAACCAACAAATCTCGAATGGCTCGAAAGGATGGTTCGAAGGAAATAGGGTTCGAGATGGGTTCTAGGGAGCCTATTGCTCGAACCCTTGCTCGACGTTGAGCGGAGGCGATGGCTTGAACCTTTCTTCGTGTGAATAGGCGAAGTTGGTTCGGTTTTCGAATGAGGAAAAAGCAAAACAACACACGCACACATTACTGTGTGCAGTTTGATTTAGGGGTGTGCCTGCCCTTCTTGTTCGCCTTGAGTGCTCTTTCATCTTTTTGGTCAGAAGAAAGGGGGGGGGGGGAGGAGCCTGTCCCGATTGTGCTTTTTGTGGAATCCGCCGGGTCTTCAGCGTGTGTGGTAGAAGAAATGTTTACAACCAGCCGGTCAAACAATTTAACTATTTATTACATCGCACTTGTCGAGATTATTAATGCAATATGAATAGATCTTCTTCGTATGATTTTTGTCTAGCATCACAGGCGTAAGTATCAGCGAATGAGATACCCACTATCTGCTGAACATTTCAAATACTGTGTAAGAAGAAAGCAACAGGTTTTGGATGAATAACTTTCAAACTATTCATCGTGTCCAAAAACTCTCTTGGAAAGTTAGATCCAGCATCTCAAAATACACTTGAATAAAGTGTTTTTTTTACTGTTGGTAGTGTTGTAACAATACCTTGCTCATACGGAGGTGGATCCGAAGCCTCTAGAACAGCGGTCGGCAAAGTCCGGCCCGCGGGTCAAATGCGGCCAGCCGCAACATTCAATCCGGCCGGCGAAAGGATTTGACTGATTTTGAAAGATGGGAAGAAAGTATACTGTATTAAACCATCGTACTTTTTCAACTTTTAATTAAACGGTCCATCATTCCATAGTAGTTTAACACTCTGGGCGCTGCGCGATTCGTTTTAGAGCCACAGCTGTTGTGCCGTTCTCCGGCTGCGCATGTTCTCTCTTGGATTCTCAGTGAAACGAATGAGCGAGCAAAGAAGGAGAAGCAAAGGGGAGCTGTTTGCAATAGCGCGGGGAGTTTTATCTCTCTCTCTCTTTCTCTCTCTGTATGTATGGAACAGGTTGGATGGTATCTGGTACGGCTGTTGCACACGTAACAGTTTTGCGGTATTTTGGGTGTTTTATTATTATAATAAATTGATTGTAATTTTATAATTATAGTAAAAAATAGGGTCGGTCTCTTGGAACAGTGACGCAACGTGCCCGTCATGGGTTCAAGCTACGAATTGTCCCCATACACTATCCTGCTCTCGTAATTTATAAGTCACTGAAAGCCAAGTCCACTAGGCCTTGACCGTCACCGGTTGCTGTGCCAAAGCAGAAAAAGAAGAAGTAAACGATAATAGCTGATATCAAAATACAATTTTTTGAGTTAATATCTTTCGGAAGAGTTAAAAAATCAACAAACACAAAAAATTATCTTTATCAATTCATTTATTTTTTTTCTAATGGCCTTTGCGATACTAATTTGCATTCAAGAATGGCATTCTTTGAAACATTCTAAGCACATTTGAGGTGCATTTGGACACTGCCCGCAAAACGTTGTAGTAAGTTTTGCAGTCTTTATTTCTTGGCGTGATGCTAACAGTCGTTGTTTTTGATAACAGTTGGTGCATCGTCTTCGTATAATTTTGTTTTGCAAATCTTTTCTTTTTTCTAAATAATGTTGTGTTGGTGTTGGCTTCAGATTTTCTAAACACAACCATTCTTGAACTACAAGCTCTCTAAATTCTCTAATAGGTATGGATATATTATTTATTTTTTGGTAAATTATGTGAGCGTTCACAACGGAAGTTCCTATTAGAAGGTACATCGCTAACTTGTGGTACCATTTTCGACTCCTTCTTATATGTGTAGCATAAGATATCATCTGATCGCTTTTGTCAATACCGCATTTTCCTAAATTATAATCTATGACTGCCAAAGGTTTCATTTTCTCCTTGGATTTAGGATTTTTGGCACTTTTTACGGGCATTAGCCTAGGAACGTGTTTTGTCGAAATCATTCTTACATCCCTAGAGTCTTTCCATTTTAAAACAACTATTCCATTTGGATCTTTTCTTGATACCATTTCTCCTTTCTTCAGCGGTTTATCCATGACGCATTTTGGCATATATTTTTTGTTGTATCGTAAAGTACCAACAACATGAGTTTTTTTTCAAGCACTGAACGGCGAGCTCGTAGCTTGTAAAAAAATTGTCGATGTATAATGTACGTTCTTCATGCATTAGATTGTTAGCTAGTTCGACAGATATGTTTGATCCTAACCCCATTTTTGTTTTACACATATTGTTTTTTCCTGCGTATACTTTTAGAGACCAGGTGTAACCTTCAGTACAACATAGTTTGAATAACTTTATGCCGTATTTATGGGCTTTGCTGGGGATGTACTGCTTGAAAATCAGTCTTCCTTTGAAAGGTACCATTGTTTCATCAATCACTATCGGGGCGAGTACCGGCTTCGAACGACGAAATCCGTTCGACGCTCATGAGAGAATGAGAATCATGAGATACAACTGTCAAGCATTTAAAGCCGTTTATATTTACGATTCAAGGATGGTTAAGTTTTGAATTTTGATTTTTTTGGCCGTTGGTATTGGATTTCATTCGTTACATCATAATTGGATGATTTGTTATGAATTAGAAGGTAGCTTTACTCACTTTCTATAAATTTGAATTTAAGTTATTTCATATTTAGGAGGGACGACAGGATTGGATTTACTTTATAAAAAAGTATAAAAATACTGATTGATTTTATTTTAAAGAGTTATAAACGTTATTTACATGGTGCAAATGTTTTTCGATATTTTTCTATAAATAAAAATAAATAAATAAATAAATAAATAAATAAATATAAATAAATAACATAAAAATATATATATATCATAAATCAAAACTGATTTATGATTCAAAACTTTTTTTATTGGAAATAGATCACAAAACATTTTCAAAATGTTACATACCTCTAAGTTCAATTCACTTCAATCATTTAAAGCAAAATTTGAAGCAAAACGTTACATTGAAAACAACATTCGTTCCAAATCCGCAGCGCAAAACCTCGCGGATTTCTCCCCATACAAACGGGAACGTTCGACCCCGGCAGTTAGAACTCATTCTTTCGCGCGCTTCTTACGGTCTCTCAATGGTACGTTATTTTAAAACTGAGCGCCAAGTGAGCGCCTTCTGACAGCCGCGACGAACGGATCTCGTCGTTCGAAGCCCATAGTCGCCCCGTATGTCTTTTCCTGGTGTATATATAGTTTGATAATTTTGCAACAGCATTTCAATAAGTGGAGCTATTTTGCACAAACTATTTTGTGAATCGGGCCGGTCTGGTGGTACAGTCGTCAACTCGAACGACTTAACAACATGCCCGTCATGGGTTCAAGCCCCGAATAGACCGTGCCCCCATACGTAGGATTGACTATCCTGCTGTGGTAACAATTAAGCCACTGAAAGCCAAGCCCACTTCACTAGTGGGTACAGGCAGGCCTTGACCGCCAGCGGTTGTTGTGCCAAAAAGAAGAAGAAGAAGATTTTGTGAATCTGTTGAGTTGTCAGCAAGATGAAAATTTGAAAGTAATAATTCAAAACGGATTCGACACATGATGTTCCTCAAAAATGAAAAATTATACATTTCATTTGTAGACCAACATTTCTTCATCGGCAATTGATGAAACCCCATCCATTCTTCAGCAGTAATTTTGCCCGAATGCTCAATCTGTATGCCTTCTTTACCAGTAAATTCAAACGATTTTTGTCGGCCCGAAAATTCAGACCATTGTATTGCGTCCAATGATGGTGCTAGTTCTACATCCTCCTCCTCCATATCTTCTTCTTCCGCTATTTCTTTCAATATTTCCTCTAGTTCATCGCTATTATAAGATACTTCTGTATCCATGTCTGTATTAGAATCCGTTTCCATATTTGAAGATAAAGCTGGGTGTATTTCCGTATTCGTGTCCATGCGTATTTGTACGTGTATCAGGCGTATTGCGAATAACCTATTTTTTTTAGCGACACTCAACAAACAGTTATAGCAGCTATAACTCAACTGAGACACTGACTTGATAAACAAGCATTGCTAAAATTGCACAAACAATTCTTTCGTACAGAAGATACCCATGCTAGGCCAAACATGAACAATTTGTTTTGAATTCGCGGAATTTGGACGTTGCAGTACAGTGATGCACAAAAAAAACGAGACTGCGTTTCAATTTTATCTTGACATAAGACTTTTTATATTTCACCAAGAATGTACCATTCACTTTATGAAAGATAGCTATTTACAGTAAGAGTATAAATATGACTTGAAATGCAACAATAGAAAAAAAACAGAAAAAATATGCTATAGTGGGTTCAAATAGTTGGATATTGCGCTCATAATTCTGGACTAGCTGTCTTACTACTTTGTTCGCCACTGTATAGCGAAAGTGAAGATCACGAGAGAAACGAAAGAGAGCGAATGTCGAGTAAACATCGTGAGCAAAAAAGCCTCTCTCACCGCTCTCTTGCCATGCACTTTACGCTCTTGTACAAGTACAATGGTTCAAACTCGAGGTCAATATCCCCGTAACTTTTGCATGAAAAAATATGCCATTTTCGACTGACTGTAGTGCAAAACTTGGAAAGATAATTTCTTTACATTTACATCTGTTCAAAGAGAATTATTTCAGATTACTTGCACAAATATGTTCAAGACTTTGCGAATTGCCTGTCGTCAGTTATTAGGAATTTTCACCATGGTGGACGAAGACATGCATGATTTAAGTTCTACCTTCGATTTTCATCAATTCCTCCTAAGTTTTCGCTACAAAATTGTTAGAGTAGACTTTTAACATCACGTTGGCGTAAAAAAATCGATGGGACACAGGTGACAGATGTTGGACCAGTTTGCAGACTAGGGTGTTATATCGAAATTCTGTCGAAATTCACCTGAAATGATTGCATTGAGTTTTTGCGTAATTGTTTGCCACTACGAAGCCAGTGGATTCGATTTCTAATTCCTGATCTGTTTCTTCATGTTTCCCAGGTATTATTTAACTGTTTGGTGGGTTGCATCGATATCCCGGTTCAGCTAACGCAGTAATGTAGCCACTTGGCCTCTGTCTTCATTTTAGCTTCTTTTGAAACCTCAAAAATGAACCTGGGTTTTCTTTCGATGCTTTGATTGTTGCCTAATAGTGCCAAGATGTTAGCGACCAAAATGCCAAAACGGTTATATACGACGTCCACAAACTTGCGCATGGAGTCAATTTTGGACGCTACGGGGTGCCATTCTTTGATCGCGCACGCTTTTGATTCACTTTTTTGGCCATTATTGTTAGAGTTCGACTGAGAGAGGTGTCAAAATTTGTCTGCTAACTAATGGGATACTACTACTCAAAGTGCAATTAACGTTGTCAATGCACCAAGAATCAATGCCTGAATGAAGACGAAGTACCTGCTTGCCGGTGACTCAGTTCTTCTGGGAAGCAGTGTATTAGTTGACGGCGACAGTCTCGAGGTGGTAAAGGAGTTTTGCTATCTCGGCACGGTCGTTACTTCGAAAAACGACATCAGCAGTGAAATCCGGAGAAGCATTGTTAAGGGGAATCGTGCAAATTGTGGGCTTCATCGACTGCTGATTTTGATCCAGTGGACTTCGAGCCCGCACGAAATGTGAGATATATCGCACATTGATTCGCCCGGTAGTCCTCTACGGACACGAATCCTGGACCATCCGAGCAGAGGATGCAAACGCTCTGGGCATGTTTAAGTGACGCATCCTCCGGACCATCTTTGGCGGTGTGTTCGAGCATGGGTCGTGGAGGAGAAGGATGAACCTCGAGCTTGCTGAGCTGTACGGCGAACCGAGCATCCTGACGGTGGCGAAAGCTGGCAGGATACGATGGCTGGGGCATGTCATGAGGATGCCCTACTCATGCCCCACCAAGAAGGTGTTCGACAGCGATCCCCAGTTTGGCATAAGGCGCAGGGGAGCACAGCGAACTCGATGGCTGGACCAGGTGAAGCGAGACCTGACGGAGATCGGGTGTCTGCATGCCGAGCATCCTGGAGAATTATTGTTGACTGAGCTATGTCACATCAACGTGCTCTATGATGAGCAGGTCAACAACAGAGAGAGAGAGAGAGAGAGAGAGAGAGAGAGAGAGAGAGAGAGAGAGAGAGAGAGAGAGAGAGAGAGAGAGAGAGAGAGAGAGAGAGAGAGAGAGAGAGAGAGAGAGAGAGAGAGAAATAAAAAAAATATCATTTTTAAACCATACTTGGATGACACAATTATAGGTAAAACAGCAATAATTCCAATCGCATTGCTTGATATCATTAACCAATTATTGTTTTTTCTAAAATTATATAATGTAATAATTAAATCACAATAATAGAAAAACCACATTCTCCAGGCCCGCAATCTTTGCCTCAAAAGATTGCCGACCGCTGCTCTACAAGGTTCACATAGGCTCTCTACCTCCTACTCCTACTCAATACATCCCCTTCGTACGAAACGGTAAGATGTTTCTACCCAAAACCCAAGTCTTTGGGCGGATGGGTTGCATGGGTAAATTAAGAGCGGGGTAGATGATTTATCTTCATGACTCTACCTGGGAGCGTCTGTTCTCCATGTCAGGAGCGGCTTCCCCCCAGTGTATGTTTCTGTCCGAAGGGCTGCGCTGGCTTCTTCCGTCTTGGCTCGCTGCAGGACTCAAAAAGCCAGTGAGCGTAGGCCCTTTGACGAGACTGGAGGTTAGGGGAGAGGTCTTGCAAGCCACCCTCGTAAAACCATAAACGGAACGAACAGTCAACATGAAAAAGCACCAACCGATTCAGACCCACGCACCGAAAAAGGACTTATGATTGGAAGCTCGGGACATGGAATTGCAAAACCCTCTCATCGGATGTGAAGATTCGAATTGCGTTCGATGAGGTCTGGGCCCGAGGTTTCGAAATAGTAGCACTTCAGGAGGTATGCAGGAAAGGTGTGACGGTGCGCCAGTACCGTAGCAACTGTACGATCTACCAGAGCGGTGGAGAGACGCGCGAGCTCGGTACTGCGTTCATGGTGCTGGGTGCGATTCAGCAGAGAGTAATCGGGTGGTGGCAGTGGCGTGTTAAATGGTGGGTGGACTTCTTATTTAAGATTTATTTTTAATGAATTAATTTTTCCCATCGCTTCACTCACTGTATTTTGTCGGGGGCTCCGAGCTACAGAAAACCGGGGCCCCATACTACTCAAAGCAGCACATTAAATGTTCTAAGAAATCTGCTAATACTTGCATCAAAGTAGCAAGCGAAGAACGCAGCGACACGCGCGCACAGCTCAGATCAATACCATTTCATGATCGTTGGTGAAATTGTTCATTGTTGGCATTGGAAAGAGCGAGAAACCGTCATTTTTTGCTGGTGTGGATGCTGCTGCACGAGACACCCAAAACCACACTTGCTGCTTAAATCGAATGCACAGAACGCTGCGCTTCACCACCACCGAATACCCGTTAAAAAACCACAAGCATGCAACACACCCAGACAAAAATTTAAAGGCCCCGAAACACAATATCAATACACCGGCTCGTAGCCGGATAAATTAGCAGGAAAATTGGCTAACACCAAGCAAGCAACGGTGCTCCAGTGGGTAGAGGCTTCATTCAAGAAACGATTCCATCGTTATCGATATGTGCGCTCTTCAATTTAGCTTGGATGAAACGTGCCTGTGCTTGTCTGGGGGCCCCTATACTTGTTTTGCAGATGTGTGCCGAAAACAGACAGCTGTTTTCACGCGAAAAATGGTAAAATATTTTCCCTGATCCTTCAGGATCGCCTTGTCCCGCACGTCGAAGAGATAGTCGGAAACTATTAAAGAGGTTTCCGAAACGGAAAATCAGATCTTGACCATGCGGCAGATCTTGGAGAAGATGGCTGAATACAGAGACGACACATACAATCTCATACATCTCATTCTGTTTTTTTTTTCGAATACAACAAAACCAAAAACCGTTACAGCTGCATCTAAATACAGGCATACATAGTCATAATACGAATAACAATCTCCATTGTCTCGGCCATTTGGGGGCCCCGTGGGGGTGTTCCCGTCGATTGAGGGGCCCCTTCCATTTGGTGTCGTCAACCCAGTATACACATTTTCCCCCCGAGGGGTATGTTTACTATCAAATTTACTATTACTATCAGAACTAGGAGAAGTGTAAAGTTGCGGCATTTTCGGAACGGAAAAGACGACGAATCGAAAGATGTGCGCTGCTCTGATTCTCGAGCACGAATGCCGTTTTATTTTTGACGTTTACGCCTACGATACTTAAATATTAACATATGACCACGAACAAGGTGTTAATGTTTCTGAGGTGTATTCACATACAATTTTCGGATTCTACTGAAGCATATTTAATATATTAATCAGAAGCATTGTAATTTCAAAAGCAGAACACATTTGCCGTTTTAACATGTGAAATAGGCATGGGCAAAACGATTCTTTTCACCGAACGCGAACGAACTAGTTCGCTCACCAAAAAGAACCGAACGCGAACGACGATTCTTTCGTTCTTTGTTTCATGGGGTTTTTATTCACAAAAAACGCTCGTTATCTTTTTCATTTACCCACCATAGACGCATACTGTAGCCAAAGAAGTACTCATTCTGCGGTTGAAGTCAGTTCAGTTCATTCGCGAACAATGACTAATCCGTTTGAACGGGCTCGATCTATTGAATTGTATAGGTATAATTTCCATACCAACAGAACACAGATCGAACACAAATGAGCCAGTTCGAACGCGAACTCGATGTATTCGATGTATTCGATGTATTCAGTTGTGCAGGTACAATTTATACACCAACAGAACACAGATCGAACACCAGTTCGAACGCGTTCGATGAATTCAGTTGTGTAGGTACGATTTACATACCAACAGAACACAGATCGAACACTAACGGATCAGATCGAAAGCGTTCGATGAATTCAGTTGTGTAGGTACGATTTACACACCAACAGAACACAGATCGAACACCAGTTCGAACGCGTTCGATGAATTCAGTCGTATAGATACGATTTCCACACCAACAGAACACGTATCGAACACTGCTGGACAAATTCGACGGCGTTCGAGGAATTGAGTTGTATGGGTACGATTTCAACACCAACAGGGTACATTTTGATCTCTGACGACCCGTTCTTACGGTGCGAGAAAGAGCGAGAAAGCAATATGAGTTTGCACGTTTCATTACCACATTTATATTTGCCGTCGAACACTGAACGGAACGTTCGAACGCGTTCGGTGTAGTCAGTTTCTTCCAAAAGTCCTGGTCGTTCTTTCTGTTAAGAACCTCGTTCGTTCGTGCACTTTACCGAACTGTTCGAACGGTGCGATTCTCATTCATTTTACACATGCCTAATGTGAAATGTTTTTACCTTAGTCGGAAGCGCAGAACGCTGCGAGACATGCCCACAGCTCAAAACTCGGATGGCTTGTGCACGAGCACCGAAACTACGCGGACATTTCCAGAGAAAATCAAAGGCATTGAACGCTACGCACGTGTTGGGTAAAGCGAAAATCCGGTAAAGCGAAAAAAACAGCTGCCTCAAGCAAACTACATGCACATACGACATTAAAATTCTCCGAAACCGATCTCAACACAACGGTTTCTTAGCCGTAGAAATTAGCAAGAAAAATTGATTGACACCAAGCACGCTCTTTTTATCTGTTGAGGTTTCATTCAAGAATCGATTCCGATGTCGATGTGTGCGCTCTTTTATTTGGCCTGTGTCTGTGTTATCACGCAAAAACTAAGAACTCGTGCCCCGGCTAACTTTTGGGGCCCAGTCCAAATTGTGGACTGAACGAAGTGATGGTGGAAGGCCAAGCTGTTGAATGGTTTGGGTCAGATTTGGAATGATCGACGTAAAGGAAATGTCAATTTGAATGATGTTCGCGTAAAAATTGAACCAATGAAGCTGTCAGTAGCGGTCGGCAAAGTCCGGCCCGCCGCAATATGCAGTCTGTGATCCAAGCTGCAGTCCAAGGGGTACGAAAGTGACAGCTCTACAGTATAACCGAACACGCCTACTTCCGAACAAATCTATATCTCACTTAAAGAGTCTATATGCCTGAACAAATCTACAACTCGCTGAACATGTCTATGTAATCCTCGAAAACCCTGTATTGTTACCATAGCAGGATAGTCAGTCCTACTTATGGGGGCACGGTCTATTCGGGACTTGAACCCATGACGGGCGTGTTATTAGGTCGTACGAGTTGACGACTGTACCACCAGACCGATCTGGCATTACTTGTCCGTAAAAGCTCATAATAGTACTGAACGATTGTACGTTTGTCTCGATAATTTTTCAGCTGTTAAGATTTTTGTACAATCTGTAATATATCCTGAAAACAACGAGCAAAATCCTGTTTGCTACAGTAAAATAAATTATACATTGTAGAAACCGAAATTTGTATGTGAATACACCTCAAAAAACATAAACACCTTGGTCGCGGTATACGTTAACATTTAAGCATCGTAGGCGTAAACGTCAGAATAAAACGGCATTCGTGCTCGAGAATCAGAACAGCGCACACCTTCCGATTCTTCGTCTTTTCCGTTCCGAAAAATTCCGCAACTTTACAACTCAGAAGTGGGATAGGAAGTCATTTTACGCAACAAAATGCCTACAAAAGATGAGTTATTATGTGCCTTGGAAGCTGCTGGTATCGAAGTGCCCCCCTCGGCAACTATTCAACATCTTCGCAACTTGTACCAACAATGTGAACCGGGGATGAAAATTGAGGAACGATCGTCAAACAGCTCCAGTTCCCAGAACCCACGTATTGATGACGCCGTAGTGACGAACAATAGAAAACACGAGGAACCAGCCGCCATTTCGGTGAAAGAGAAAATCGTTCCTCCAAAAGATGGCAGCTTGGCTGAAAACGATTCTCATCGATGGGAACTATTTGCACTACGCGAGAAAATCAAGGAAATGGAACAGCGACAAGTGAAAGTGGAAAGCGGCAGATTGGTACACCCTGACGAGCTTAAACATCTGATACCAGAATTTTCGGATGGTCTCGGTATCAACCGATGGATTGACACAATCCGCTATAATAGCGAACTGTACGAGTGGCAAGATCGAACGACGCTTTTGTATGCAGGTAGCCGCTTAACCGGCGCGGCCAATGAGTGGTATAATGGATTTCGTCATACGATTAAAACTTTCGACGAATTTGCTGTTGAAATTAAAAAGGCGTTTCCCGATCGCTGCAATGACGCTGTGATTCACAGCCAACTAGCCGCAGCTTACAAAAAGTCCGCCGAATCATATACAAGTTACGTGTATCGGGTTAACGCGTTGGGGAAGTCAGGCAATGTGAGTGACGATGCTATTATCACTTACGCCATTAGAGGACTATCCCGTGATCCTCTCTACGATAGTCTCGTCACAAAGGACTACAGCAACATATACGATCTGATCGACAACATTAAGCGCTGTGAAACACATTTATTGATGCGCAAAAATATAGAACGCCGCATTCCTTCTGTCCACTACTCAAATGTTCCGAGATTAGTGGCCCCGAGACAGGAGCCAACAGAAACACCTCGCTGTTACAACTGCTCAGATTTTGGACACCATTCATCACAATGTACTAAACCTCGTCGAGCCTTGGGTTCCTGCTTCCGATGCGGCAGTACATCTCACGTCATCCGTAACTGTCCCGACGTAGTTAGACGACAACCAACAGCAGCCGCAGTTCAGAGCAACGAAAATGAGACACCGAATGTAGATGACGCGAATAATGGAAACGTTCTGCAGCTCGATGCCTATCAGGAGGTAAGTGTCGCTTTAAAGAAAACTAAAGTTTGGAGCTCATGGTTTAACATAACATGTCTTTTTGATTCCGGTAGTGCTAAAAGCTTCGTCAATGAAGATATAATTCCAAAAACAAAACTACATACTCCCATACCGAGCGGATTTCGTGGAATAGGGAATAGTAACCTTCAAACACTTGGAAACATTGAATTACAAATACGCTTTCGTAATGAAATCCGTACTCATACTTTCATTATTTTGCCTAAAAATTACATGTCGTTGTCTATGATAGTTGGGAGAGATCTATTATCTGAATTCAAAATCATTCTTGCGCAGTTACGTAAAATTTATAACAAACCCTATATTATGAACTTAAATAAAGATATAAAGAATACAAAACCGGATGTTGTCCAGAGGCTTCAAACTTTGGGTCTGTTGCATAGTTCAATACAGGGCTCCTCGTTGGAGGCGGGTCCAGATTCCGTTTTGTCCGATTCCAAAATTTCTGAAAATTCCATTTTAGCGTTAGACCAATCTGAGCATGAGAAATCAATTACCAACGTATTTCTTGGAATGTGTTCGATAGATATGAGCGATGAAACGATGAGCGCGATAAAAATAGGTAAACATTTATCTAAAGAACAAAGCATTGTCATTAATTCAATCGTGGTTAACAATTACCTAAACTTTCCAGAAGAACAAATCCTACCAGTGACTCATAAAATGCGGATTAGTTTGACACATGATGTTCCCGTTTTTACAAAACCAAGACGACTCTCATTTGCCGAGAGGGATAAAGTAAAAGAAACAGTAAAGGACCTTTTGAAAAAAAATATAATACGACCTAGCAATTCACCTTACGCCTCGGCACTGGTACTGGTAAGAAAGAAAAACGGAGAGATTCGTAAGTGTGTCGACTATCGACCGCTAAATAAAATTACCATTCGCGATAACTATCCACTCCCTTTAATAGAAACATGCCTCGAGCATTTAGGAAACAAAACATATTTTACGCTACTCGATCTTAAGAGTGGCTTTCATCAAGTGCAAATGCACGAAGAATCAATTCAGTACACGGCTTTCGTCACCCCTGACGGCCAATACGAATATACTCGTAAGCCATTTGGCCTAAAAAATGCCCCAGCTGAATTTCAGCGGTTTATAAATACGATTTTAAGAAAATTCATTGACAACGAAAAATTAGTCGTCTATATTGATGATATTCTTATTGCTTCGAAAGACTTTGATGAACATTTTCAATTAGTGGGAGATGTTTTACGTACACTACGTGAAAATGGGCTAGAACTACGCTTGGACAAATGCAAATTTGCATACAACGAGTTGGATTACTTAGGATATAAAACCAGCCCCTCAGGCATATGTCCTAGTGATCACCATGTTAAAACAATTAAGAATTATCCTATTCCGCAAAATGTAAAACAAGTTCAACAATGCATAGGTTTATTTTCATTCTTCCGTAGATTTGTTCCCAATTTTTCAACTATTGCTAAACCTTTGACCAACCTTTTAAAAACCAAAGCCCCATTCGTATTTGACAACAATTGCAAAAAGGCTTTTGAAACACTAAGAGACAAATTGATTGAAGCTCCAGTACTTTCCATATATGACCCAAAGCGTGAAACGGAGCTTCACTGTGATGCAAGCTCTGTAGCATTCGGTTCCGTACTTTTACAAAAACAGGATGATGGTAAATATCATCCTATTTCATATTTCTCAAAGACCACTTCGGCCGATGAAGCTAAGTTACATAGCTATGAGCTCGAAACCTTAGCCGTAATTTATGCGCTCAAGCGATTTCATGCATATGTACATGGCGTTCCCATCAAGATCGTAACAGATTGCAATTCTTTAGTAAAGACTTTGAAGAATAAAAATGCTTCGGCTAAAATAGCACGATGGTCGCTTTTCCTAGAGAACTACAACTACACGATTCAACATCGTCCCGGAACATCAATGAGCCATGTAGACGCTTTAAGTCGGCTCGAATACTTGGCCGCAATTCACGATGTCGACATAGACTTCCAGATACGTGTCGCTCAAGCTAGGGACCCGCAGATCCAACTATTGAAAGGAAAGCTAGAGAAAACGAGCATTCAAGGATTTCAGTTGCAAGACGGTGTAGTATACAAACTCTCACCTTCAAATAGGTTAAAACTATACGTACCGGCGGAAATGATAAACAATTTGATTCGAACAATTCATGAACAGGTAGGACATCTCGGTGTAGAAAAATGTCTGAATCAAATAGACCAAAACTATTGGTTTCCCAATAGGAAAACAAGGATCACAAATTTCATTAATAACTGTTTAAAGTGCTTACTTTACTCCGCTCCGGTTAAAAACAATAATCGAAATCTGCATAGTATCCCCAAAGAACCTTACCCCTTCGATACAATACACATTGACCATTTCGGACCACTTCCTACGTCAAAATTGAAGAAAAAATATTTACTAGTGGTTGTTGACGCATTTACGAAGTTCGTTAAACTATATCCATCTTCTTCTACTAGTACCCGAGAGGTGTGTAACTGCTTAAAACAGTATTTTTCGTATTATAGTCGCCCCAAAAGAATAATAAGTGATCGTGGTACATGTTTCACCTCAGTTGCCTTTTCCAATTTCCTATCGTCACGGGGAATCATTCATGTGTTAAATGCAACTGGTTCTCCACAGGCCAATGGCCAAGTGGAAAGGATTAATCGTATAATTCGCCCTATATTAAGTAAATTGTCAAACCACACCGATCATTCAGATTGGGTTCAAACATTATTATCTACCGAATACGCACTTAACAACACTATCCATTCATCTACTCGTTTCTCACCCTCTATGTTATTATTTGGTGTTAACCAACGCGGTCCGACAGTAGATGGCTTAACCGAATATTTAGACGATAAAAATAAAACCTTGCCAGATCTAGAGACAATACGCGCAGAAGCCTCGTCTAACATTTTGAAATCGCAACAAACCAATGAAAAACAGCATGCCAAACACCATTGTCCCGCTACGGAGTTCAATGAAGGAGAATTTGTAGTAATCAAAAATATAGATAACACCGCTAGTACAAACAAAAAGCTCATCGCCAGATTTAAAGGTCCTTATATAGTACATAAAAGATTACCTAATGATAGATACGTAATACGCGATATAGATGGAATTCAAATGACACAAATACCATACGACGGTGTTTTGGAGTCGGACAAATTGAGGAGATGGATCGTGCCTCTTTCGGGAGACTGACGAACTATGTGTGCAAAGCCACACTTACAAAAAAAAAAGAGAACTCTAGTGAAAAGTTGTTAAGGCAAAATTGAGGCCAATTTGCCATCAGGATGGCCGAGCTGTAGAAACCGAAAATTGTATGTGAATACACCTCAAAAAACATAAACACCTTGGTCGCGGTATACGTTAACATTTAAGCATCGTAGGCGTAAACGTCAGAATAAAACGGCATTCGTGCTCGAGAATCAGAACAGCGCACACCTTCCGATTCTTCGTCTTTTCCGTTCCGAAAATGCCGCAACTTTACAACATTGATAAGACTGAATGAAATTAAATTGGTAAGAACATATGAAATGTCAAAAATTGCCTTAAGTGGTCGTAATTCGAAGCAAGACGGTACATCAGTATCCATTGTAAAGGTAAACACCAACATAAGAGCAAAATATTGTTTTCGTGTTGTTCTCATATTTTTACTAGAAACAACTTTAGAATTTTGCCCGGAATTCCAAGGAAGATTGTTTATGAAGTTGTAAATTTCGTTCGGCCAAAACAAAATTGTGTTTTGTAAGTGTCAAGATTTTAAATCTAATCGTCCGTAATATGAAACACGAACTGGAAACCATAAAATAGGAAAGAAAATATCGTTTAACACTAGGTATACCAAACCTGTCAATTTGACGAAATTTTAACTTTTAACTTTAACAAAAAATACCTTTTGTTTAATATCTATTTTTACTTTTCGTAAATCCATGCTAAAATGCTATAAGTTTGTAGCATAAGTATTATTTTATTAATTTTTTTAGATTTTCAGATACATGTGTGGAATACTTATTTTTACGGCGATTAAGTTTAGCTTATTTCGTTTAGTTGTATTAAAAAAAAATGAATTAAAAGTGAAAGGGAATTACTAACCACCCTTTATCATAATCATAAATGATATATCTAAGGTGGCCTGAAACGGAATTGTAAACCCACTTATTCCTTTGGTTTTCGAAACTCCTGCCGACATTGGTCTAAATACGGCGTATTTTTATCCATCCGTGAAATTGACGGATGTTCGTAGAGATAGATATATGCGAGACGCCCGTGAACCTAGTGTTGATTTTTTTCGTGCAATAGTATTGTAAAAATGCTCTAAGGGTTGGTAATTCGAAACAATAAGGGAGTTTATAAAAAATGCCAATTGAAGTGAGGGCTTGAAGAGAAATATGTTTGAAAGTA
This sequence comes from Anopheles gambiae, assembly GCF_943734735.2. Lineage (NCBI taxonomy): Eukaryota > Metazoa > Arthropoda > Insecta > Diptera > Culicidae > Anopheles > Anopheles gambiae. The sequence goes on from NC_064602.1 coordinate 54,140,241, forward strand.
CCCTACACACATTTCTTTTGCCACAATTCAGAAATTTTTTACTGAAATTTTTTCAGCTTAAAGTTCAGTAATCTTTCAGTTAAAGTATTATTTCTGAACCGTTCAGTAATCTTGATTGCTGAATACTTGACTGATTGCACAATATAAGCAGGAACAATTTATGCATTATAACCCAAAGTAGGGACAGTATAAGCATTACACCCAAAACAGGAACTCAGTGACAAGAACCATCGTTCTTGTCAACATAAGATAAACGTAACTAGCTTAATGAAATGAAACTTTCCAACATACAACCTGGAACCAAAGGTGCGAAACCCTTAACTTACTTTGTGTATGTATAAATAAAACCAACTCCGATCATGGCAGGTAAGATTCGTTCGGACTGTCAAGATAGGACTATGCCCATCCAACATCTATCGACTTCTCATTTAAAGAGTTTAGTTATGTCCCCCTTCCCAAGGTAAGGCCTCTAAACTCCAACGTTTCCAGTAAGAGAAACCTCCTAAAGGTTTCTATGATCGCCTGCACGATCAAGTGTCGAAAGTCCGCTTCGAAACAGTATCCTCAGTACCCATAAATCAAAAATACTGCAAAGCCCCTCTGATATTAATGATTGTTCAGTAATTGATATCGATTAAAAAATGGCGAAAAGAAGTATTTAAATTGGGGTTTTTATTGATGCGCAGGTGCAGTCCGTTCTGCTCATGTTCATCTCTGTTTCATAAAGTTGTATACAGATGTGAACTGTATTTTGTCGAAACAAGGTTGATGATTTGGTATGCACTCACGGTTACCACGAAATTTCAGCAAGAACGGCACAGTGGTGTGAAGATTTTTTCTCAACCAAAACATCCTTTTACATTAATCCCGCAAGCCGAATACTGTAGTGTCTGTAAGCGCCTACAAAATCAACTTTTTGTTCATCACGAGCAAACGGGCATCGCCTTATGTTTTCTTTTGAGGTTCAGACTGACTGACATGTCGTTTTTACAGAATGAATTGCTGCATTGTCAGTAATTTGTTTCACTCATATCCAGTAAACGACAAATTGGACACTTATATAGCTGAATATCAGTAAAACTTGCTGTACTGCAATATATTCAGTAAATTTTTTAACTGAAAATCATTAAAAACATGTCATTAATGGTAAAATTCAGCAAAACTATATATTACTGAATAGCTTTCAGTTAAAACATTACTGCAGCAAACTTTGAAAATTTGATATGATCCTTACACCATTCAACCCTCCTCCCCCCCATCCCCCCCCCCCCCTCCGTTCAAGGATTTGTTTATTTGACCCCGTCTACCATAACGCCTAGGGCCTTGGAGAGGCTTGATCCGCCACTGGCGTTGGGCGCTGCGACAGAGCAACACATCCGCCAGCAGCATTAATGGTGGCTCGAGAGATGAACTAACGACCTTCTCATAATGAAGAGCACGTGATTCCGTCCAGCATAAGTGCCGAAGTACTGTGAGTAAAACAGAACGGAAACTAGGTGCGTAAAAAAGCTCGACCGCAAAAAAACCGCGGGTGAAAGTGCGTAAAGTAATCAGAATTAGCACCAGATGTGGAATAGAACGGCAAATAGGTAAGTAACTAAGCACGCCGCCGAAACATCATAAGCATAAGGTGACATCATAAGCAAAACCCGAGAACCGTTAGCAAACACAATGACGCGGAGGGTATCAACAACAATATAAACAAACCGACGGCGAAACGTCATAAAGCTAAATCAGCATAAGGCTACGCCAACGTAGTGACCATACGGTGGTTCTAAGTCAGCGACAACAAAATAAAACAAAAAATAAAAACTACGAAAAACCACAAACAGATAAAGTTTCCACAAACCACCACAAACAGTAAGTTGAGAACAGACAGCAAGCAGTGACTCACCGTCAGGCCCGACAAAAAAAAATAAACAGCGAGCAATTAGCGGCAAGTTCACCAGCGACCTCAAGCAGCAAGCAGCGACTCATCGTCAGGGTCGGCAAACAAAACAAACAGCGTGCGGCTAACGGTCAGTGCACTAGCGGCTTCAAGTAGCAGACAGCGATCGCAGACTTTCCAAGCAGCAGAGTGGGCCGGCAATAACGTAACTGAGGAAAGCATCCAATCTGCTAGAGATGACTTTACGGCGGTAACCGGACCAGAGAAGAACCCACCAGATCGACTAGCACCATAAGCAAGTGGACATCCGTGACACGGCATACGAAAGCATCCCAAATGCTGAGTGAGTAACAATGGAATTCATTACTAATCCAAACGGTCATTGTAAAATTTGTACTAACAAAGATGATTGGAGGAAACAAGTCAGTTGCACGAAATGCGACAGGTGGTTTCACGTGAGTTATTTGAGGGAAAATAGTACCCCAAAGAATTTCGTATGTCCAAAATGTAAGAAATCTGAAGAAGAAACGAAGGAGATAAAAAAGGCTCTAGAAGAATCACAAAGACTTTTCGAATTTTTAAAGGAAAAATGAGAGAAAAAATTACTACAAAGTAATAACAATAAAAATGATTTAGAGTGGTAACAAGAGGAACTAAACGAAGCCGCTAACGATAGGAAAGAAATGCGTGAAGCATTAATTCAAACAGAAAAATTCTAAAAGAAAAAATTGCAGGAGCAACAAAAAGAAGAAATAGAGAAATTACAGAAGACTCTTGAAGAGCAAAACAATTGCTAAGCAATAAGACGCTAAACCCTAACCCCGCATTAAAGAGCATGCGAGCCTAGGCAGTTTTTTCGCCCCTAGTTTTAGCAGTTATAATTGGGGGAAGGTAGGTAAAGACGGACACTGCGGGTAAGATGGACACTTCTCATAAATGCATCAAAATGATAATTTTCGCAAAAATCAACAATGCAGCATCCTAACTTAATGTTAAACAACACATTTGAGAACATTTTTGGCATAATATATGCAAAATTGTTTAATCCACGAACAAAACAAATTTTCAATCGTGCGCACCCTTGTGGATCTAATTTGACTACTACGGATCTTAAGCTCTACAACTTGTATTGTTTATATTTCCGGAAGTTTTATTTCTTGAATGAGTTGTCGTGATCATTAATGAAAAAACTGGCGAAAGAACCAGGATGAAAGCAGTACAAAATATTGTTTTCTGGTGGTTTAAACATCCTGACACCAAAGCGGGAAAGACGGACACTTTGTTGTAGGGAAAGATGGACACTAAATTTATTGATTTATTTTACTTCTTCTATCAATTGGTGATGAATATATTTCTTCAAATACCTTAGATAATGGTATTCCATAGCTAAAAACCAATCAGCAATTAAAGAATGTATTGAAATAAACGAGGAATGAAACACCGGTCAAAATAGTAGCCATCACCAATGCGACATTGTTCAGGAATAAATGAGAAATTCTATGGGATTCCAAATATCAAATGTTGAATTTTGACATGGTGGAAAATGAATTAAACTATTACCAAGTCCCTCAAAAAATACTGGGGTCTTGGTCTTTTCGCGGAGTAATTTCCATAAAGGAAGTTCTAGACTGTTGTTCTGTAATCTGGAGAAACGCCAGCTGTAAGTACGCGATATTTCAATAATGAAGCGGTGCTTACAATTCCTAACACCACGGCTGAATGAATCGTCGTTGCAATAGGCCCATAATTGGTTTATAAATGTGCCAGGACATGGAAATCAATAGATTTTGTTAAAATACTGTAAAACTCCTCACTTTCCAACGTTTTCTACAGATGTCCATCTTACCCTTTATGGTGTCCATCTTTCCCATATCAGGTGTCCGTCTTACCCGCACATTTCAAAATCGCACGAAAAAAATCATGTTTTTTATTCTAGAAAAAACGTAAAAATCGATGGCAACTTAAAAGTTTCAACACATTTTCTGATATAACATGAGTGTAAGATAATGTGTGCACATTTTCATAGTCTTTGCACTTATATGTCCCTAGATTTTTACCATTTCCCTTAACGTGTCCGTCTTTACCTACCTTCCCCTATAGCACCCTGAGATCAAGTATAACAGTGCGATTTGCAGCATACTAAATGCCTGAATTTTGACTTTTTATTTTGTAAAAATCCACAAAATTAGAAATAGTGATCTTTTCGACGAATAACATCTCAAAAAAAAATTTATGAATAAAAAATAATTATTATTTAAAATACCTTAAGATTTCGAGCAGATGCTACTACTAGAAACCCTCGCAATGTTTAACGGGAACAAAGAAAGGAAATTGTTCATAACTGGAAAATCGGAATAGACTACAGCGATACATAAAGGGGAATGCATCAGTCCGTGTTCTTATGTTAAGTCCTGATAATCTTGAGAAAGTTATTGACCTATTAGAAAAGCTTTATGATAACCCCGAAAGCGTCTACAAGTCTTTACTTAGCGACCTCACAGCTAGCAGGCACATTTCGTTAGACAATCCGACATCTATTATAGAGTTTTCCAACGCATTGCATAATATGGTGGATAACATGAATCTACAGGGGAGAACACAATATTTAAAAGATCAGATGCTCCTAGACGACCTCATAGTACGACTATCAACATCTTCTTCTTCTATATACAGGCTTTCGAGACTTAAATCATTACCACGTAACCGGATAGTTAATCCTTGCTTCGGGGGAACGGTCCGTTCTGTGATTGAACCCATGACAAGCATGTTATTGAGTCGTTCGAGTTGATGACTGTGCCACGGTACTGCCAACATATTTTAGAAATAAATTGGTTCGAAAAACCCCCTGGCGCTATGGATGAAACCAACCGAGGACCTAGCGTTAGTTTTAGTAGCAAATGAGAATGCTCTAAAATTTTGAGAACATCGACTTAATGCCCAGTTACAGCCCAAAGTATATTTTAAAGACAATCATTGTCTAGTATGTGGAAGGGCTCATGAATCAGAAAAGGATGTTGAATAAAAAGAATGGTATCACCGAACTGTTGCGGAATACCTAAGCAAAGGATATGCTCGAAAGGCTACCCCTAGAAAGCGGCTCGAACATAACCGAATGATAAACTACATTCCACACTTTACTATAGTAAACAAGAACCAGTTTCCATATAAGCCTCGTCTAGTAATTTGATGCAGCAGCAAAAAATGCAGAAAGGTCACTGGACTCATTCCTCCTTTTCGGTCCTGATGCTACCATCTCTTTATTTGGTGTACTCATCAGATTCCGCGAACACGAAATTGCTTGCTCTGGTTATATAAAAGAAATGTTCCACCAGGTAAAGGTTAAGCAAGAAGATCAGGGTGCCCAACGTTTTTTGTACAGAGAATCTCCTAACATTACGTTATGCAGGTAATCACATTTGGAGCGACATGCTCTCCAGCATGCGCACAATTTGTAAAGAATCAAAACGCTCTTAAATTCGAACAATAAAACCCAAATGCGGTGAAGGAAATTACCGATAATCATTATGTCGATGATTATCTGGATAGTTTTGCCAGTATTGTAGATGCTGCCAAAACAGTAAACGAAATCATGACAATTCATGATAAGGCTTATTTTTTTTACGAAACTTCGTGTCAAATTCTCATGAATTAATAAACGATCTTCCTGAGGACAGGAGAGGGAATATAGAGATGCATTTTATCGAAAACAAGGATGATACTTACAAGAAAATTCTTGGTATGCACTGGGACACGAGAAACGATACTTTCAGATATAAACTAAAAGTTCCACCACTAGAGGATAAAAAATTTACCAAAAGGAATATACTTTCAAATATAATGAGAATCTACGACCCGTTGGGCTTCATCATCAATCTCACTACGGAATCAAAGGTCCTCATGCAAGGACTATGGAAAGAGAAGGTGGACTGGGATGATATATTGCCAATTAACCTCCAAAGATAATGGCAGGAATGGCTCAACGCTATAAAATCTGTTGAAGAGAGGTTCTATGCTATGCTAGATAACCTCGTAGCAGAGCTGGATGGGCATAGATCACTTGTAATTGGCGGTGATTTCAATGCCTGGTCTGATGAATGGCGGAGCAAGCGAACTAATAGCAGAGGTGATGCTGTTCTCGAAAGCTTCACCCGGCTAGAAGTAGAGCTGGGAAAAACCGGCACAACCCCCACGTTCAACAGGAACGAGAGGACATCAATTATTGATACAGCCGTTGCCGTCAAATTTTGGCTCGAAGTCACCAATTTTTGACAGTGTGCATCAATTTTTGTCTCGAAGGCGTCAATTTTTGACAGTGTGCATCAATTTTTGTCTCGAATGCGTCAATTTTTGTCAGTGCGCATCAATTTTTGTCTCGAAGGCACCAATTTTTGTCTCATGGTCATCAATTTTTGTCGCTTGTTCATGAAATTTTGCCTCTTTATATATCAACATGAGTTTACCTGATTTGACGCGTAATTAGGGTTATTTAATTGTAGCAACATTTAATTTCAATAAAAATCTGTGGTTTATGAATATTTTATTGGGATTTTAAGGAAAATGCTTCAAAATTTTTGACTAAATTTCAGGTACGTAGATCAACACAGCTGATTGCTTTTGAACAATGAATATACTTTGTACTCCTCAATCGAAAATGGCAGTACAATGATACATAAACCGTACGGATTGCGAGAACTATTTTAGGAATTTATTTAACTATTTCCCACGATTACCGGTCTCGTAATACAGTCGTCAACTAGTACGACTTAATAACATGCCCGTTATGGGTTCAAGCCCCAAATGGACCGTGCCGCCATACGTAGGACTGACTATCCTGGTATGGGGGGATCAATAAGTCACTGAAAGCCAAGCCCACAAGTTGTGGTACAGGCAGGCTTTGATCGACAATTGTCGTTGAGCCAAAAGAAGAAGAAGATTTGCCACGATGCCAAAATGAAGAAATAATCGAGGATTAATCTTCTCTAAATTGTTTTGATATTATTATAAATAAGACATAAAACTATGTGAAATAAACAGAATTCCTGAATTAATTCCTTTGCATTGTATAACCACTCTAATTTTGTTGAGCTTTCTGCAATTATTAAAATATCAAAATAACGAAAAAATACCAAGAGACAAAAATTTGTGATCATGAGACAAAAATTGGTGCCTTCGAGACAAAAATTGACGCACACTGACAAAAATTGACGCATTCGAGACAAAAATTTATGCGCACTGTCAAAAATTGACGCCTTCGGGACAAAAATTGATGCACACTGTCAAAAATTGCCGGCTACGAGAGAAAAATACATGACTTACGGCCAAAATTTGACGGCAACGCCTGTATTACGTACTGCAGTACCACCCTCTCGGAGAGATTAAACTGACAAGTGTGTGATGCACTCATCCTCAGCGACCATAATGTTGTCAGATACGCCATAAACAAAGGGCATAGACTATCATCGGGGCCCTTTCCGTTTGAAATTCGTAGGCTGAAATTTCAGCCTGTCAGCTATTTGCATTGTATAGCAGTTTTCGAGCAGCTATCTAATTGAGTATAAAAAACAGGTGGGATTATCCCAAGGTGAATGAATTTAGAAGGCTGATTTTATTTTATTTTATTTTATTTTATTTTATTTTATTAATTGCTCGGCCACGTTGGGTTACAGCAATAGTGCTTACTGACTATAGTATACAATTATTCACGAAGGAGTTGGAAGGAGTTTATGGTACGGAAAAGGAGCGAAGACGGGATCGGTAGACAGGATAGGATATATTAGCTATGACGGGGGAGCAGCACTCCAAGAAGGCAGCATTGGCAAATAGAAGATCTAATTGTCTTCCGCGTATATTTTTTATGCCGGATAATTGCAGCAAACCGTTTACCGACATTCCATCAAGCAGAGAAACATTTTCACGAGATACACCAGTAGGAATGAACTGATTAACGCACGATGCCGACGGTTTCCAGGAGAGTGATGGTGAATTAAAATCACCAAGTAACACCATAAGATCATTTGGTTTAAGTTTGCCAGCATCGAAATTAACACTCTCATGTAAATCGTCAAGGACTACTTCGGAAGAACGCAAATCGGGTGGGATGTAAACGGCGCCGATATAGATTGCAAGGTTTTGAAGCTTAACAATTGTCCAAACCGACTCCAGCGAGTCGAATGGCAGTGATAAAGTTGACGTGTTCAGCACGGAAGAGCAGGCAATGAGTACACCACCACCACGGCAACGGTTACTGTTGAGAGAATTGCGGTCGCAGCGATAGATGACATACGCATCCTCCGAGATAAGAGAGGACGGAATTGAGGCATCGAGCCATGTTTCAGTTAACACCAACACATCCATATCAAGCTCAGATAGAGAGAGGCGTAACTCGTCTAGTTTTGTGCGCAATCCTCTTACGTTTTGATAGTAGATGTTTAGTCGATCGATCGAAGGAATGAGAGAGCGAGATGCGCCGGGAGTGCTCTCGCTGCAAGTTATTAACGGCGGAAGAGAGTCGGACGGATTGTGTGTATTAGATGCAGGGTTAGCTTCCATCAATTCGGGTAAAGTCGGTAGTTCATGAAAATCTCGGTTTACGCTTGCTGAAAGTACTGCGTATAAGGCAAGCTCATAGGACCATGATCGGGTGAAATAGTGAAATCAGCGTTTCGCAGTTGTGTCGTGTGGTTGATAGAAGGTGGCGATGAATGATGATCCGATTCACGGGTAACAGGCGCAGAAGGTGCATGGGATGCTGCAGTAGTGGGTCGCCAAACATTGACGGAGCGGGGATTAAGGTCGATGAACTCCTTAAAAGAGATCCCGCGAGGCCAGGTTGAAGCAGCCAAAGCAATAGCCCGGTGCGAATCCGGTACACCAATTTTAAAAGATACGTAGGAGAGCGTAGAAAGATCCCGGTCGCGTCGTACAAGGCTGTATACCAAGATATCGTCTGTCCCTATGTTGGAACAGGCCATTTCACGGATCGCTTCAATCGGAGTATCAGGAGCAATACGGGAGATAAAGACCCAAGTACGGCGTGGGCGTTCAGGAACGGTCGTAATATTGTTGTAGGACAACCCTGTACCCGATGACAGCATAGCGCGTGTAACGGTATTGGTAGGCGACGAGTCGGGAGAGCGATCCATCAATCGACGTTTGGAAGGATTCTCACCAACAGCTTGATGGGTGAGCTTAGAGGCCGCAACTGGATTCGTGGTCGTTGAGTGCGTAGCAGGAATCGCGGAATGGTGAGCACCCGATGTAGTAGTATGCGTGGCAAGATGAGAGTTGAGCTTGTTCATTAGTGAGTTGAACGAAGTGAGAAACTCACGGTGCATGAGATCAAGCCCCTTGATGCCATGCTTAACTTCATCAAGCGTTGTGAGTAGTGGAGCCTGAGAGTAGTTGCGTTCCATTGAGTGAGAAGCATTAAGTGAGTCGATGAAATCTTTCACGGAGCGAATTGATGATGCTGATTCCTGTTTCATCAAAGCTATCTCGTTTCTAAAACAATCCAGTGAAGAGGAAAGTTCAAGTCGCAAGCCAGCTGATGTCGCCTGCACAGAACGTGAGGTATCGCGGAAATCGGACTGCAACGATTCCAACAGGTAGGCAGCATCACGAGAAAGGCCGTGCGAGAAGCGTAAAGTGTCAACGGCCCGCAAACGCTGAGCACAATCCGCGCAAGCCCAGAATAAATTTTGTGACTTCTTAAAATCACGCAGGAGCGGGGTTGAAAGTCCAATACACTTATCGTGGTAATAGTGTTCACACAGACCGAAGCACGGAATTGGATCGTTGCTAATAGCACCTTCACATTTCTTACAGATCACGGACGCCATCGCAAAATAGCGCAAAGTTCAACTGCACAGTGAGTGGTCACAACAACCGCAGGCGGATCGCAATGTTTATATGTTGAACCGTACAATTCACAGGTGCCGCACAAATTTGTGATACGTGAACGCGCGAGTGCAAATTAACCGAACTAAAACAGTTCAAGCACTTAAACACCAAGAAAATCGCGGTAAAAATCAACTTGGAAACAGCAGAGTGAGAAAGCACAACCAGCCGCTATGAGTGACAAGTGACAAAATTTTTATCGCTTCTACTTCTGAATGAAGATTGTAAGAGTGTTTTGAGTATTCGTGAAGCCTCCAAAAAGCTCGTTTGAGAAAAAGTTTTCACCCGTGCTGCCAAAAAGTAATGTTCAAAATTGGTTATGAAAAAATGCTATGAGACCACCTGGACTACATACACTTTGATTCCAGATTCCACCACCTGATCTCTTTAATGCACATTGGGATAAATGTAAACAACACCGTGTTTTCGAGCAGGTATTCGAATCTAATTCTAGCTTTTAGGCTAAAATTTTCTAGACTGAAAATTGCAGGATAGTTTTTTGTGTGATTTTGTATGGATTGTTTACATGATTTCAGCCTCCAACTGTCAAACTCCATACAAAAAACTAACTAGAATCGTGAAGGCCCGCATCATTATCAATGCATGGGTCCCGATTGGTTGTAGAGGCTGGAAAATCGAATCTTTCAATGAAGATTTCTTTGAGGAGCTTTTAGCTTTAGGAGATTTCGGCGAAGCCGTGAGGGCCCCTCAAATCGTGAAAGCCTTGACCAAAGTCTGTGATGGCGCTATGCCAAGAAGGAAACTTCCTAACGGACGACGACCACCCATGTACTGATGGAACGCGTCGATTAAAAGACAACGGGCTGAAAGCGTAGCAGCACACACTCATACACTCATAAACAAGGCAAAGTCTTCGGAACCTTTAGAACAATGTCCTGTAGCTGAAGCTGAAGAGCATTATTGAAACCCTGTTTCCAACACATGCACCACCGAACCTCAGTCCTACGATGAACACGCCAGAGACTGATCCTGTGCCTATAGATGTGGAAAAGACAGAAATTAAGCTTGATACCGAAGCCAGGTAAGCCATCAGGCCACCCGTCAGCTCTGAGGTCTTTGGGACTTGTGGATAACCTGGCCAAAGTGCAAGAGATGGTGATTTCGGAACGCCTAACAAAACACACTGAGGGACCACACGGTCTGTCTGATCGTCAATTTGGCTTTCGGAAAAAAACGATCTACGGTGGACGCGATACTGGCGGAGTTGGAGAAAGGTGATGCGGCGGTTCAACGGAACCGAGCTCGATGCTGTGCGCTCATCACCATCGACGTGAAGAATGCCTTCAACAGTGCTAGTTGGGAGGCAATTGCTGCAGCGGTAGAGCGCATGAAGATTCCCCCGCACTTGTGCTGGCTGTTGAGGAATTATTTTGACGGTCGCGTGCTGCAGTATGATATGGCGGAAGGAGTGAAAACTACTTCTATCACCGCAGGCGTACCCCAGAGAAAAGTGCTTGGTCCCACCCTGTGGAACGTCTTGTACGATGGAATACTAACCCTCGCCCTCCCTCTCCTGGTGTCGAAATCACTGGTTTAGCAGACTACATCGCTATCACAGTCTCAGCTGTGTCTATTGAGGTGGTAGAGATGCTCACACCGATGCAGTCGTTCGGATTGACCGGTGGATGCAAAGCTAGAGATTGCGCATGCGAAGACTGAGTTCATCGTCATCAGCAGTCACAAGGTGCACCAAAAAGCATTATCGATGCAGGAACCTTACAAGTCGAGTCTACCAAATCGCTAAAGTATCATTAAATTTGAGCGCCACCTCGAGGAAGCTTGCAAGAAGGCCATGAAAGCAGTAAATGCACTCGCAGCATTCAACATTGGCTTTCATGCTAACTGCGCCATCTGGGTGTTGAGGTACAGAGTGGCGGTTTGGGCGCGTATACTAAAGGAGAAGCAGAACACCAGAACACCATGAATAAGGTGCACAGAAAGTTGGCCATGCGTGATACTAGCGCGTATCATTTCGTACGAAGCGGTATGCGTTATTGCGAGCATGATGCCTCTCTGCATCACCTTCGAGGAGGACTCGAAAATTCCGGAAATCGCGTGCGGGGGAATCTTTCATCGATACTGCAAAGAAAGCTTTAATTCTCTGGACGCTGGCATTTTGCATTAGCTTTCTGCGGAGTAAACAGTACAAGATAAGAGAGCGATGAGAGTATTTCATTGGCTTATGATCGTTCACTCTCTTTCCGATCCTCAGTAAGATGCTGCTTCTGCAATATGCACTGTATCGTTCTTCCCGCTGCAATACGCCCTGCTGAGAGTTGCTGAGAGACCAATCACAGAGAAGGAGAGTGAACAAAGCTGTGTTTCCAAAGCGAGCCACACAGCGCCCAGAATGTTAAAGGAAGCATCGATGCGGCAATGGCAGAACGAGTGAAGTAGCTCATTGAACGGAAGATGGACCTACTTGCTGATCCCCGACGTTGCAGCATGGCTGGACAGGAAACATGGTTATGTGAACTACTTTGTCACCCAGGTTCTTTTCGGCCATGGCTGTTTTAAAAGCTATCTGCACAGGTTCAATCGCGTCTCTTCATCTCGGTGCCCTGCGTGCAAGGATGAAGATGAGACGGTGAACCACGTCATGTTCCACTGCCCTCGATTCACCGAGGAACGCCTGCAGTTGAACGTGAGTTGCAGGGTAGAGGTGGGCCGTTCTAACCTGGTACAAGTCATGCTGCAGCACACCGACTCATTGGAGGCAGCGGCAACAACAATGCGTCTGATTCTGACCAAACTGCACCAAAAATGAAAGCAAGACCAGCAGCTCGGCGATATTTATATTCGTCGTGAGTGTATGTGTTAGTGAATGCGTGAGTGCGCGGAGGAAAAAGTGTCGTTTATTGCCTACTCAACGGTCAAAAGCCGAAGATTTTATATTGAACTTTCACTTTTTCTGCAGTCCACGGTGATACAACACACAGCCACGCACTTGGCGATACACGCTGTGTGGTGGACGTTCAGAATTCAGTTCTTGGCGACACACGCTCTGCTGTGCGGTGAGATTTGTGTTCTGTGTCCAGTGGTGCAAATATACACACACACGCACTTGGCTACACATGCAGTACGGCGCGGTTGGCTTGGCAGAAGCGCATACACACATTCACGCAGTAGGCTTTACTTTCAGTCCAGTGAGGTTGGTGCTTGTGTGTTGTTTCAGCGCTTGGTGGTCAGCGGATAAATCCCGTAAAAATGGAGATTTTTCTTATTTAAGGTAAGTAAAAGTGATTAAAATGATCAACCAATATCCCCCCTTCTAATTAATATCATTTTTCTTCCATTTCATGTGTGTTTCACGGCGAACGGAGACAACAAAAACCTGTCGCTGTGTCGTGGTGTTGGAGATGGTGGGCCGTACAGTGCAGCGAGAGGAACCAGGAGCAACAGTTAGGAAGAGCAGTAAATGTTATGGCAATTTTGTGATTGTATTCATTGTGCGAGTGTAAAAAGTGTTTTTTTTAATGTGCGTTGATTTAGAATGAAGTTCAGAGTTTGTAGTGCATGTGATTGAGATTTTTGTTAGTTTAATATTAATATTTTCAATAAATCGAATGGTGTTGATGTAATTGTGTGCACAGTAAAATTTCAGAAAGAAAATTTGCGAAAAAGGGGAGGGGGCTATTAAACCAAGGGGAGGTTCGTACAGTCCTCCGTTTGGGTTTTGCTTCGGCTTCGGGTTTACTTCGGCTTCGGGACCCGACGGATCACTTGAATAATTTCGCCAATTCAAGTTCTTATTCAAGCGCGTATTCAAAGGATCTCTGAGTGCTGGTGACCGGTGGGTAGCGTTTCGCGTTGTCGTCATGACCGTTTTGTTTTCGCGTGATACCTGTCAATCTATCTCGCGAACTTTGGTTCATCGTGCAATAGCGAGGATGCAATGCTAATGCTTAAGCCCTTCTCCGAGAAGCATACCGAAAGGGGAACCCATAGGGAAGGGTATATGACTCAAGGAGTGCGACAACGGGAGTCTTTCGAAGATTCCCCCTCCTTGTAAAACAAAAAAAAAAACACACACATAGCCTATTAAAAAGATAGTTGTGAAATTGCTGTCGGCAGTCAGCAGTGTTGAACTACAATTAGTTACTCTAAACGGACTCAAGAGAGCAAGGAGCGACGCTTCTGCGCTGCTGTCAACAAGTCGTGATGCTGAAACGTGGACTACGATGGTGAGAAGAAAGGGGAATCAGAAACTCTCTTTCGTACTGGATAGAAAGGAAGAAATTGGTATTCGTATGCTGATACCCCCTAAGCGTATGCGACCAGAGGCAATTTAGGTAGCAGTCACTGAAATTAATAAGTTCAATGATATTAATCGGAAAGTTAAGGCGGATTCAGAAATGCAAAATCTTGGCAAGAATGTGGCAGCTGTGAGATGTAAAAAAAAGGTTTAATGATACTTGAGTTAAAAAACGAAAGGAACATCTGGCTGCATAGATCTTTTAGGGATCTGGTTCAGCGCTTAGTCGGCGAAACAGTGACAGTTAAAGTTCTGAGCCAAGCCGAAGCGATGGAGTGTCGTTACATAGACGAGGTGACACGAATGAATAAGCTGAAAAAATAGTTAATAAGCTGAAACTCTTCGCGACCAGTTCGACTAAGCCGATTAAGATGTCGACTAAACTAGCCTCCACTGTATCGAATGTGGGGAAGGTTAAAGTAGACCATCATGCAAATGACTGCAAAGGCCCTGATAGGTCCAAATTATGCATCCGTCGTGGCGAGGAAGGCCACCAGGCTCGTAAATGCTCAAACAAAGCAAAATGTTTGGTCTGTACTAGGGGAGACTGTAGCGCACACGAAAATGTCTTTCGGAGCAGCAGCTTCAGACAGGCACAGTATACGCCGACTTAAGCACAATAATAGACGCAACAACTGGATCTTGACAAATAATGCATTCGTTAATTTATTCAATGGAATTTATACTCTAAAAATACTGACCATCGTCGATCAGCATATTCTTTATACCCGCTGCGCAAATTCGAGCAGTTTCCAGCGCAGGAAATGTACCAAATTCTGCGCTGGCCAGCGCAGATTTTGGCCTGTTCCCCGCGCTGGACTTCAGCGATTCCTGCGCTGGGTCGAGCAAGTTTAGCGCCATCTGCTGGCGAAATGGACGAACTATTTATGGCGACGGAGCAAAAAAAACGGTCCAAAAATTTAAAAATATTGGCGCCCATTTTTTCGTCCGCTTCTTCTCCCTCCCTCACCCTGCCTTGCCTTACTTGCGCTTCTGCCCGTGCCTTCTGCCGCCAGCTGATTGGCTGTTGCGGTGTATGCGTTGATACTTATATGTGCATTGCGGTTGTGTATTGTTATTGGTGGGTGTTAGCATTTATTAATTTGTGTGTGACCTTGAGACGCTGTGGGAGAAGCTGGATTGGGATTCAAAGTGTTATCGGTGTATTGATGGTTTATTTTATTTCGTGCCGCTGCTGATGAGACCATTCGATGCCCGTGGCAATCGAGGGTGACGAAGCCTATTTAAAACAAGCGTAGGAGAACGTCTAACACTAATCTAATATTTTTTAATTTGAACATGTTTGATGCTTCAACGACCTTCTAAGCATCATGAAGCACAGTGTATAGTGACTATAAATTTTTTTTTTATGTGCCGAAATCTTTCTCGAGTTTTTGTGTCTCGTCATACACACGCACACACACAGCGCGGGGAAAGTGACCGTTCACACTATCATGTCGCGATTCCCCACCCCACCCAGCGCTAGGGATGAGGATGCGCTATATGATAGCTGATGTTAGCGGAAGGGGAGGGGGGTTTGGTGGGGGGTGCGTGCTTGCATGCGCGCTTTCGTAGGTGCGTGCTCGCGTGCGCGCGTTCGTAGGTGCCTTAGCGCGCGCGCGTGTGTGTGTGTGTGAGTTTGCGCGCGCGTGTTTGTGTGTGTGCGTGCGTTTGGAAACCCCAAAACTATTTGATTCTGATGCGTACATTTTCATCCGCTGCGGCTACAAAGTCCATTCATTTTCGATCTCGCTACCTTGGAGACAACACAACCATTGGCATTGGCATCTTTGCGATCGGCTCTGCTGTTGGGGGTATTAAAAAGACACACGATCTAAGCAAACGTGCTTGTGATATGTTGCACATTTATTTCTAAATCAGCTAGCTGACGCAAGCGGAAACAACATTTTGAATTGAATCCATACAAGAGAGGATTCTGGATTTGTTTATTATGGTGCGCGTATGGTGCTGCACCTGTCCGTCCAGAATCTAATGGCTTGTTGGTTTGGAGTAGTTATCATGACGCCGATTGACCGGCAATGCCTTGGAATGGGTTCGGATCGGTAGGTTCATGTTTTGGTCGAGTGCATTCCGTGTATTTGTCTCGTCACAGCGGTAGCCCGGCAGCAACAAAGTCAAGACAAACTCTTACCCGGGTGTGGACTGCTACGCTAAGTTTTTTATATTATTATTATTATTATTATTATTGGCGTACTAGCCAACGCGATCATGCCGGCCTTTTCAGGACTTGAATATCATATCGCCGTATAGTCCGCTCTTGCTAAGGCGGACGGTTCATACGCGGTTAGAACCCACGACGGGCATGCAGATGTGCGGAATGATGGCGGTGCCGCGGGCCCGCTCCTATCCAGCGGATAACTTGCATTCTGTCACACTGTCTCCTGCTGGATGCATACGCTGCAGGCAGGGGGAAGGATGCACTTCCACGATAAAAAATAACACCGTCATGAACCAGCGGCGGACCTAACGGTAGGCGGATTAGGCGGTCGCCGAAGATCTCTAGTCTGTAGTATGCCGTATGTCTACAATTGGACAGAGTATTAGCGATAAGGGCCTCCGGAAAGATGGTCGTTGGGGCTCCGTGGCTGGTGAACCATTTGCACTTCCCCTCCCCCTATGGCGACTACAATTTTAGGGCCTGTGACCGATGATCGTAGGGGTCCCATGGCCACCCCCCTCCTCCCATCCGCCGGCAATTTAAGTATACCGTTCAATCTTCCAACAGCTGTGTGCCAGTACCCCCTGCTCCCGGTCACCAGTTACCATTGACAGGGGCCTCAATTCGTCTTTCCGCCTTTCATGAACACCTTCCTTTCTTTGACCGATGGATCATAACATTCCGGAAGAAAACACATTTGGCGAAAGTGTTTTCGCCACACACGCACGCTCACACCCACGCGCAGATGGCTCAGGATATCTATGTAAGCTACAGCATACGAAAGCAAAAGCTTAGGGTAACAAAGTTATGCTTAATGCTTAACACGTTCAGCACGATGACATGTACCAGGGACTACCAATGAACTTTCCAGGATGCTGGTTTCACAATCAGCTTGCGTTCTTGATGCTGGCGGAACGGAAAGTTGATGAAAATCAGCGCCGGGCTGAACGTGTCAATGCAAATTACGGTTCAGCGCGTTGCACAGCAAACCCTCCAGCCGAAAACTAGCGATTGCTTAGTCATTTTTATATTGCATCGTTTGAACTCATTGCGAATTTGTGGTTTGATTTGTGAAAATGCAACTTCATCGCCGCAATGTTTGTTAACGGTATTTTTGGCGCTACAACAGCACGCGAGCATTGACCACACGCGAGAAAGAGATGGCGCTATGGAGGGAAAAAGCACGGACGACGGCTGACAGCGATTGGCCGTCTGACGCACCAACACATCCAAACCTTCGGCAGCGCGCTCAGGCGAGGGGTATGAGGCGGAGCCAGGGACGGGCAGCTCGACGATCAGTCTTCGAAATTCATACACCTTGAGATAAGCCCATCTGTATATTATACTCACTTAGATAGCAGCTCGAAAACTGCTATACTATGCAAACAGCTGACAGGCTGAAATTTCAAACTACCGACTTAAAACGCAAAGGACCCCGATATTAGAAATGCCTTCAACAGTGCCAGCTAGGAAGCTATAGCTGTACCCTAGAAACAACGAGAGCCGGATTAAGGCAGCGGTAATCGCTGATGCGGGTGTGCGTGCGTTTTCTGAAAATATATGAAATTTGACACCCTCAGCGGGTGACAGTTTGACACCGCATGCGTCAGAATCAAACAATTTTGATGTTTCCGCACACACGCCCGCACGCCCGCAGTAGTGATTACCGCTGCCTTACAGGCGGGGCAATGTAGAAGCAAGGGGAAACGGTGTGAAACACAAGGATGCGAGAGCGCGTTTTGGTTCCTACCCTACGGACAAAGAGCGGGTAATTTTTAACATGGTGAGCGTACACCCGCATAAACACCCAAAATGATGACTTTATCTGGGTGTTTCAAAAGAACCCAACGGGACAAAAGTAGAAAGCTTGGAGCAAAATAATCGTTTGTCTCGCTCTATCCTCTATACCGCGCTTGCTTGCACTCATGCGCGAGCGCTCGAGTATATTCTCTTAGAACTGAGTATTCGCAGTTCAACCCGTGCAGTGAAAATGTATGTGTTAATGTAGCGAAATTTGTCTCTGTATCTCATTCCCCCACCCCCAAAAAACCACATTAATTCTCCACGCACTTTTACAATTTTGGCGCGCACGCTACATACAAAACAATACAAAAGGTCGTTTTAGCCGCGCGCACTGATCAAAGTCGCGATGGTTCAATCGGAACGCCGACGCTCCATGTCAGAGATTTGGTGTGAAAGAAAAAAAAATTCTGACCAAATCGACAACACACACGCGACGACACACATCGTCACATCGACCGCCGTCGATGGAAGTGTGATGATCTAAAAATAGATCTGTGGGGCGAGTGAAAAGGGGGAGGGGCGTAGAACAAGAACGTAAGCGTGAGAGTGAGTCGTCGCGTGCGTGTGTGTGGGTGGTGTACACGCGAGAACTAATTTTTTGCTCTTTCCTGGAACCCAGATGTTCTACATTCTTCTGATTTTAAGCATCAAAAGTAGAAAAAAAAATTGTATTAGAACATATTGAACGCTCTGTATATATTAAACTTTTCCATATAAGTAGAGGCATATAAATGGTTCAATGACTTTATTTTCCCACTGACGATGTCGAAATACCATATCTTGTTTTGTAAACAATCCGTTCAATGTTTTCCAAATAACGATCTGATTACTCATACAGGATTTATCTAGCCATTCGGGCGTCGTCAATGCGTTTTCGGTCGCCGTAAATACTTTTTCGGGCGACGTATACCCTCAATTAGGCACTGTCACTTTTATTTGGGCCTTGTGAAGTATGAATCGAGCATAGTGCAGAATGAATGCTTTACAGAGTCAATAATAAGCCCGAACAAATCAACAACTCGCTGAACATGTCAATAATATCATCGAAAACCCTGTATCTAATACATGTAAATTCCACATTAATAATTCAGCCAGTTCTTATTAAGGCTCATAAACTACCTCACGAATTCACGACTAAACTCTACAAGCAGACGGCTACGGCCGCCTTTGTAGCGCCTATGAGAACATCGATGGTGATGGGGGAAGGAAAGGGGTGGGTGGTGGAAGGAAAAAAATATCGGGCTAGGATTACATTTCTCAACTATGTATGTAACAGCAGCAAATATTTAGATTCTGCTAAAAAATCGTTTTGAGCTTTTTGTGTCGCTTTTGTTTGATCGGATCAGTTTTGAACCGTTGTTCACAAAATTGATAAGGTTCTCATGGCAATTTTCACAAAATTTTGAAAATCTTTTTACAAATAAGTTATAAAAACACTTTTTAAAAATCGTCCAAAAATAAATTTCTTTAAAACCTTTCAAGAATATATTATTTATATTTTCGAACGATTTTGAAATGCGTTAGCTAGCGCATAAAAACTGTTTTTCGAAGTGTCTTTATAGTTATGGTACGACCATAAATTTGTTTTCTCGCCATAAGCCGTGTAAAAATGTGTTAAAAAAATTTGAAAAAAATATTCCAAGATGTGAAAAAGTATTCTGCACAACTCATCCATTCACGATTCACGAAAAACGATTCTGTCCATATAGTTGTGGTAGGCGCTGTATTGCATTTTGCATTATTACCTAAGTAGAACAACGTTGTCTATCTGCGGGCCGCATTTTTGACTAAGTTATCTTAGATTTACTTTCAACATATATACATACGTGCTCATGCTATCCATGAATGATAATACAAGTGCTTAAGTCCAATCTCTCTTCAAATTCTCTTTTGATACCGTTTAACCGTCATGCGTACGACCGCCTACCCGGGTAAGTTTTGCATCTTTATTCCAAAATAACTTTGGATTAAGAAGTCGTATCGACTTCAAAATTTAAAAATGCCTCAGAAAATATGTTTTCTACCCATGTGCCAAAAAAAAAAAACAAAAATGTTTAATTTTTTTTTAAATTATTTAAGTTTATATACTCTTCACATGTAGCGGAACTTGGGACAAGTGTGCCACCTTAAGCATTTCAAGTTATAACTCACCAAAACGTGTTTTTCAAAAGCCGATTTAAATCTCATAACCATTTTACATCTAATTCCTCACTTATAAATGTGTTTCGCTTGAAAAAAGTGCAAACAAAACAGTTTTTGAAGCGTTTTAAAAAGGGTCCAAAAAGACGTTGTTTTTTGGGCTATGGGGCAAGAGTGCCACTCGTATGGGGCAAGACGGCCACCTGGTTAAAATAACCGTATTTCTTAGATAATTGGAAATTATTACGTTTGTACCACTAGTGTATGTATTCCTCCATGTATTTAGTCAACAATGAACCCTTTTTGACCACCAACTGAACCACAATATGGTTTTTTTACTGTTCTGTTTTTCTGGCGTGGAATCCGCTCACAATAGCGCACCATTCCGCAGCACGCTACAACAATGTTTACATTTTTGACAGCTCGCGCCTATGAAAGATGGTGGCACACTTGCCCCAAACAGAGATGGCACACTTGCCCCAAAAGTTGTAACTTTTTTGAAATTGAAGTTTTCAGTGACAAAAAGAAAGTTTTTTTCAACTAACCCCACAAAAAAATTCACGTTTCCTCAGCTATACGGTGGTGTAAAAATTTTCTCGGTTGATTGTTCGCATGATTTTTGAGAGCTTATTTGGTTGGATTAAAAAATTATAATATTCTGCTCAATTTTTTAAACTCAATATAAATCAGTTCAAAACAATGGGAAATATCGATTGGTCTATATGAAATTCGGCTCAGTATACCTAGTCATTGGAAAACAACCAACTGTATACACAATTGATCATTAAACTAAAATTTTTAAGGAAAAATGCTTGGTGGCACTCTTGCCCCGTATGGCACACTTGCCCCAAATTCCGCTACAACCTTGGGTGCGGGGTCAGCTTCGGAGCCACTGGTGCGCTCCGAAACGCCCATCGGCAGTAACACTATAACAAAAGAATGAATGTGTGTGTTAGCTTAAGCCTGCGAATTCTATTTCGTTTGCTTGTAGTGGTTGGTATCATTTTTAATAAGATGATTTCAGAGTTATTTTCAATATATTGTTTTCACAACAAGCAATAAAATTTAACTGCAATACAACGTTTGAAAGAAAAGAAAAAGACATAAGCATTCTCTCAAAACATGAGGCAAGGCCGGTTGAGGTGTTAGAGCTACAGCACATTTTTGATTGAAAAAAATATTGATAGGATTTTCAAAATTCGAATTTCACAACAATATGTTATAAAACATTATTATGATCCTACAAGACGGTTTTCTTTCAAATCTAACAAGTAATTCAAAAGATATACGCTTATAACCACGAAAAACATCATTCTTCCATACAAAATGTATGGCCTACCCGGGTTGGCGGTTGTACGGTTACGTAGAGTTTTTTGGTCGTACACAAGACGGTTAATCGTAGCCATGTCATAGATACCAATTATATCCAACAGGCAAAAATTGACATTTGAACAAAAGTTATGTACAGACATTTAGGCGTGAATTGTTTCATCCATGTTGATTTTGGCTTTTTTCACGACATGAAATTGTCACGATATGTCTGGTTGCCCGAAAATGGCTTCCTATTTACTGTGAAGGAAAATCATAAAAAATAAGAAAAACAATTACATTCCACTGCTACAAGCACAAAAATCCACTTTCCACACTTTGAATTGAAAATTTTTCATTAATAAAATAGCACTTACAAAGTAATAAAACGGAAAATACATTTAATGTTTGAATGCTTTGTTTCTTTTCTCAAAAGAGCTACTAGGTTCAACAGATGAGCAAGAGATATTAGGAACGCTAGTTATGGAAGCTGTTTTTCGATTAGTGAATGGAAATTCTAATAACACAACCATATTCAAAAGCAGCGGTGGTAGCAAATGTATATATGCATTATTGAAGCATAAATTTAACAATGCATCTGTTATAAGTAGGTAGAAAATGAAATCAAATTATTAATAAAACGGCAAATAAAAAAATTTTTTTTTCTTTATTCTAGAAATTGTGAAAGTACTTATATTAACCGTCGGCAGCGAAGACGATATGCTACAACTTTTGAAGACAATGATTTTTTCAGACGGTCAACACTCAGCGAACGTACTAATGTGTATTAATGTTTTGCAAACATTAATGGAATGTCTGAAGGAAAGTCATCGCACTAGAACAATTTTTAGAAAGGTAAAACTAATTAATTTAATTTTCATTTTTATTCGTCTGTTTACAGTCTATAATCGTGAAAAAACGATATAATGTGTTATTATATTTCTGAATTTAAATTAAACTAAATTTTAGTTTGTAGAAATTTATATACGTTTACAAGTTATTTGATAAATCTCCAAAATTTCAGTAAAGAAACTAAATGTCATTATCTTCAAATAACATTATCAAAAAATGAACGATTGTTTTGCATTAGATTTGTCTGTATGTACAGTTTTGCATCATGTAATCAATACCCCATTGATTTGAGCCAAATTTGGCACAAACGTAGTATATAGTTCATGGTATGATTTTTGGGATCCTTTTACCCCTTCCCCTTTCCTTTTCCATTTTCCTGTTCTTGACGTTCCATCAAGATATAATGTTAATATTTTGTTAAAAATGAGACATTCAACCAATTTTGCTCATTTGTAGAAAAGATGCCTTAGGGCTCTACTATACACTGAGAAATATTTTATCCTCCCAGGATAACGGGAAGTGATTGCTTAAATAATTCATAGTTCTGCATTAAAAATATCTATCATGCTATTCATCGTTTGTTTACCTTGAACATGTCATATCTACACTTTTTGTGATAATGTCTCAATCTTATCCTGCTGCGACTTGATTTCCAATTTTTTTACTCATTAGAAAAGGTTGTCCTTTTTTAATATCTTCTTATTCTTATTTGGTGGAAAACTCTTCTTTATTTAAGGCTTGTGTTTGGTACGGAACCCTACACAGCAAATTTTCTCATCCTGCTTCAGTAAAGTTTTTTACTGAAACGGTTCAGTAATAGAATATTTTACTGATTTTCAGCATGAATGTCATGTTTTTACTGACTTTCAGCAAAATAATTTACTGAATTCATTTCAGTAATACGCATTTTACTGAAAATCAGTAAAATAAGTGTCAAATTAGTCGTTTCACTGGATACCAGTAAAACAAATTACTGAAAATGCAGCAATTCATTCTGTCAAATCGACCTGTCAGTCAGAACATCAAAACAAAACAATGCGGTACCTACTTGCTCGTGATGTGCAAAAAGTTGATTTTGTAGGCGCTTACAGGCACCCTGGTGAAATTTCAGGTGATATTTCGGCTTACGGGATTAATTTAAAACAATTGGCAGCCGTGTTGGTCTGTAAAATGTTTACTACAATCCACTGTGCTTGCTGAAATTGGGTGGTGTCTGTGAGCCCTTACTGAACCATCTACAATTGCGGCGGCAAAATACAGTATAAAAACTGTATAAAACAACACAAAACATGTATGAATATGAACTGAGGGACTGGCAATATCTGTGCATCAATAAAAACTCAATTTAAAATAAATATTTCGTCATTTTTTACTCGCTACCAACTACTGAAAAATCAGTAATATGAGAATGCCTTTACTGGGATTTCAGTAAACGAGCTGTCATTTTGGTGAGCACCGGACATTACTGAATGATTCAGTAAACATTCTTTTTACTGAAAGGATTACTGAAACTTCAGTTAAAAAAAATTCAGTAAAATTTTACTGAAGTTCAGTAAAAAAAGTTTTCTGTGTACGTTGTGTTTGAATTTTTAAAGATTTTCTTAATAACTGAAGCGGTGGCTCTGAAAAGAGCCGTTTGTGTGCTTTTGTTACCAAGTTGGGTTGTTTTGCTTGGAGTTCTGTGCCACTTGTGTGTGCCAAGGAGTTGTTGGTCAGAAGAGCGAGGCGTGTTGCTTGCTTGAAGATTTGAATGACAAGAGAGATAGAATTTGGCTTGGCCGCTTTATTTGTAATGCATGTTTTTTAATAGTGTGCGTGATGACGAAATGATCGATGACCCGTCGAACAATTTGTAGCGATGCGCGAAAGTAGTGATGGGCTACAATCGGGAAAATAGTAGTGATGTGCTACAATCGGGAACGAACAGCTTGCTTACATCATAAACGGGCGAGGAGTGCCCAAGTAACATTTGAAATTTTATCATAGTTTTAACGTTGTTGTTGTGGTTATTCCATTAAGCCTCACTTTTTCATTTGCATGTCTTGTATGACCTGATAATACTACATTAAAACTCTCTTAAGACTGATAGGGCCTATCAATACAACTCTGTTAAGACTACTTGTTAAAACCATTTCTAGACCTTTAACCGTCTTGTGTACGACCAAAAAACTCTACGTAACCGTACAACCGCCAACCCGGGTAGGCCATACATTTTGTATGGAAGAATGATGTTTTTCGTGGTTAAAAGCGTATATCTTTTGAGTTATTTGTTAAATTTGAATGAAAACTGTCTCATAGGTTCAAAATAATGTTTACTAATATAAAATCCAATAAATTTAGCACACTTGGACTCTTTGCCTCCTTCGAGTTGCTCTTCTTTATTTCGTCTCGTCTGCCGGTGACAGCTGTCATCGACCAGGTCTATATCAAGGTGTTATAAATGACAAGGTGAAGTTATTCAGAGCAAAATGACATTTCTCGACTTGACATATCTCTTCCGGGGGCTCCGGTATAAATATCGGGGAGGGCTGGTGCGGGGTAATGAAATTTGTATGCAGAGAGTGACAGTTGTCCCCCACAATGTCGCCCAGCAAAAGCGATAAAAATCAACCTTCTAAATACATTATCCTTGGTCTATATACACGCGACATGAGGTGTGGTTAGGTAGCATTTACACGTATCACGCTCAACGTTTACATTTTCTCATCTGCAAGGTTTACACTAACATATCGTAGAAAAAATAGAATTTTAAAAATCCTATCAAAAAATTTTTCAATCAAAAATATGTTGTAACTCCAAAACCCCAACCGGCCTTGCCGCAAGTTTTGAGTGGATGTTTATGTCTTTTTCTAAGTTTTACTTACGTTCCTTTCAAAAGTTAAATCTAAATCATAAAATTTCAAAAAGTATACATCTTTTGGTTGTTTTCCTTGTTGTATAAAAATATATGTTGACGATCTATAAGATATGCTTATTATGTTTTTTTTTTAAATTTTCATATGTTTATTTCAAGTTTTTGTTTACTTCGAAACATTGTCAATTCATTTGAACATAATGCCAATATAATTCCTTTTACATAAAAGTTCATCTTTTTAATCACACGGTTTACAACTAGTTTTAATAACACTGTGCAGCGTACAAATTGGCTTTTTACAAGTAGAACACGATTTTCTCGTTGATCGTTTTTTTACACATAGATAGCAATTGCCTTTGTGTTTGATTCGTCCGGACACATCACGTTCTTCTACATCTTTAGTAGTATTTTTTTTAGATAATGCTATCAATGGTCCTCCTAACATGCTTTCCACTCCGCTGCGTGGTCCAAAGTGTCGCATTAATTGCACATTTTCCGAACGTCTCTGAACCACGGGCATCGTTAGTTGTTCGGACAATTGTTGCAAAAACATGCGTCTATAATCCGTAGATTGGCAGTTTTGCAAATTATTTTCCTTATATATTTTGAAAGCAGCAAATGCAGCTCTGTCCAAAATGTTGAAAAAAAAAAAATGCCAAAGGCCATCTATTCGTCTTCCTCTTGGTAGAATATTCAGAAAGGTATTTGTCCATGTTGTCGACTCCTCCCTTGAATTTATTATAATCAATTATCATTGCAGGTTTTTCTTTTGGACCTTGGACATCTTTGTCATAATCCATTGTTGACAACATAACAACGGACTTATTCTTCTTAAGAAAATAGTAACAAATGGAAATGTTTTCGCCAAAGCCATATAATGTCGATTGGATTTCCCTACCGTGAGGGTTAGCAAACATTGGCGAACAAACGTTCGTCGTTTGTTTACTGTTTCTAAAAGTGCTAATTTGAAATCTGGCATTAACGATGACGCCAAGTTGTAACTCGTGAAAAAAATATCACAAATTACGCTACGACCACTTCCACGAAATATTCTACATAAATCTTTTACTACACGCTCACCTTGGTGTCTTTCCCTTTGTCCAGATGGTGCTAACCTGGTATATATTTGGCCTTTGATGGAGTATGATGAGACTGCGTCACATACCCACCACATTTTTATCCCATACTTCGCTGGTTTAGATGGTATATAGTGGGTAAATCCTGTGCCACCACGATTAGGATATAACTGTTCATCAACGGTTACATGCGAACCTGCAACATAGCATGCTTGTAAATTTCTATTCAACATTGCAAATATATCCGATATTGCTGCTGATTTGTCCATTTCCTTTCGAAACTTCTGTCGTTCGTCGGTCGTCAAAGTGAATGAAACGATTGATCGACCGAAATCGTTGGAGACTCATTGTTGCACGAAATATTGGATGTGAAGATGTTTTCCATAGTTCCGTAGAGTGTACGTAATTAGAACGCATAACTCCGGCTAGTAATAAAATCCCAAGATATGCTTCGAATTCTGATTTGGTTAATGTTTTCCATGTATGCATACTTGCTGATTTCGCTGAGTTTGTGACTTGCTCGCGTTCATAAATTTGTTGCGCTTTCCTATTTGTGTCCCGAACAATTATATCAATCATTTCGTCAGACATCAACAGCTTGAAGGTCTTTATTATGCTAAGTCCTTCCGTTTTGAGCGTTGGACCTGACTGTGAAGACCGTAAAATATTGTGGGCTAATATTTTACGGGGTATGGTTGGTTGACTTGACCAAATAGTTCCATCGTGTGTTTTATATGTTGCGCTTGAAAGTTGGAAAGATTCTGCGTAATCGTC
This sequence comes from Anopheles gambiae, assembly GCF_943734735.2. NCBI lineage: Eukaryota > Metazoa > Arthropoda > Insecta > Diptera > Culicidae > Anopheles > Anopheles gambiae. Next base: position 54,167,286 of record NC_064602.1, read on the forward strand.
ATCACTATCAGTTTCGAGAGGATTATACTCTGGTAGTTGTACTTCTTCAGCATCAGAATCGTTGATCACTTGATCAAATACAGGAATTTCATCTTCTTCTACTACTGCAGAAATCATATTTTCATCTTCGCTACCGTATTCCATAAATTCATGTATTTTTTGTTGAGTATAAGCTGTTCTTTCTTCTTCAGTAAGATTTGAAAGTTCCTCTGGAGTTAGCCATTCAATTTCCTCCATTTCTAGAGTAAACAGTAAAAAATGTGATAAAAACAAACGATTTCGATCTCAACAATACATTCACTATATTTTTTCACTACTCACTTCTTTCGAAAGATTGTTAACGCAAATTATTCAACCAATCTCTTGATCACTGTACTAACACAATCTTCTCGATTCGTTTTTGAACATGAAGTGAACAATATTCTTTGTGCGAACGAGCTGCACGTGCCGTCTCGTGAAGTCTTGTCTGATTGTGATTGTGTTCAATATTTTCCGAGAATGGGGCCCTTTCCGTTTGAAGCTCGTAGGCTGAAATTTCAGCCTGTCAGCTGTTTGCATTGTAAAGCAGTTTTCGAGCAGCTATCTAATTGAGTATAATAAACAGGTGGGATTATCCCAAGGTGTATGAATTTAGAAGGCTGATTTTTATCGCTTCTGCTTCTGAATAAAAATTTTAAGAGTGTTTTGAGTATTCGTCAAGCCTCCAGAAAGCTCGTTGGAGCAAAAGTTTTCACTCGTGATATTCAAATTTGGTTATAAAAAATGCTATGAGACCACCTGGACTACATACACTTTGATTCCAGATTCGATCACCTGATTTCTTTAATGCACCTTGGGATAAATGTAAACAAACCCGTGTTTTCGAGCAGGTACTCGAATCTAATTCTAGCTTAGTGGCTAGAATAATCTAGACTGAAAATCGCAGGCTAGTTTTTTGTGTGGTTTTGTATGGAGTGTTTACATGATTTCAGCCTCCAACTGTCAAACTCCATACAAAAAACTAACTAGAATCGTGAAGGCCCCCAATCTTGGTTTTTCATGGTTCGCTTTACCTGCCTCATTACTACCGAAATGAGCCAAAAATACGCAATTTGCTTGTGCAGGCAGATGCAGAGAGACACGTCAGAAAACTAGCGTAGACCAGAGAGTGTTTTCGCAGTAACACTATAATAAAAATATGAATGTGTGTGTGTGAGTGTGAACTTTCAGCCATCGAATTATATTTCGTAAAAATCACTACTAGTTTTTATCATTTTAAAATGATTTTTGTGTTATTTTCAATATATTGGCACACAACAAGCAATAAAAATTCGAAGCATCTACTCAAAACTTGTGGCAAGGCCGGTTGGGGTGTTGGAGTTACAACTTATTTTTGATTGAAAAAAATATTGATAGGATTTTTAAAATTCTAATTTTACTTCGATATGTTAGTAAACATTATTATGAACCTATGAGACAGTTTTCATTCAAATCTTACAAGCAACTCAAAAGATATACGCTTATAACCAAGAAAAACATCATCCTTCCATACAAAATGTATGGCCTACCCGGGTAGGCGGTTGTACATGTGAAGGGTATATAAAGTTACATAATAAAAAAACGAACAATTAACAAGTAACGCAGTAGGAGAGTGGTCAATAGTGCAATAAAAAAAAGGATGAAAGCCCAGCGTGACTACGAAGTTAGGACCCAAAAACACGTCCACAGTGGGCTAAATTAAACATTAGAAATAATGATAAAAATACTCTAGAAAGCCCAGTGAGATCTAGATCACGAACGAGAGAGGAGAGAAAAGACGCAATTTGAAATGGCGAATCCGCAATTGTATGACGAATTGCGAAATATCGTAACGGATCGGTACGATAAACGTCGTTTTTATTTCAAGCTCCACAAAAATAAATGCACTGATAGCATTTATTACAAAATCAGATCTAGATGTAGTATGCATGCAAAAGTGTAACAATGCAAAAAGGGTTATAGAAAATGTTAGTGATTACGATCTTATAACAAAGTTAGACGAGATGCAGAGAGCTACAGCAATTACTGTACGTAATGAGATATAAAGCATATACATTGAAAAAAATGTTGACGATAGACTAATATCGATGTGTATTAATGAAAAAATAAAATTAATCAATGTGTATGCACCATCTGGTACGCACCATCTGGTAGTAAATTTTACACTAGCAGGGGATTTCAATGGTGATATTGACAAAAAGTGCAATAGGGAGCTCGAATTACAGTTTAGCTTTAATAAATGTACTAAATCACATAAATTTAGTAGATACTTGGAACATTGCTAAAGGAACACATTGCTAAAAGATACTTTTGATGTTTAACGTAAAAGTCGCATTCGCATATCGCTCAGTATATTTTCTTGAAAATCGCACTGTTTATCAAACGATTTTGCGGTTTCTGTACAATCACAGTAATTTAGAACATCGTTCCATTATCGTTGTATGGTGTGTTTATCACGGAGGTAGGTTAGTAGCTCCGTGGATAGGTAGCTCGGCAAGTAGCTCCATGGATAGGTAGCTCGGCTGGTAACTTCGTGGATAGGTAGCTCGGCATGTATCTCTGTGGAGATGTAGCTCGGCAAGTAGCTCTGTGGATAAGTAGCTCAGAAAGTAGCTCCGTGGATGGGTAGCTCGGCAAGTAGCTCTGTGGATAGGTAGCTCGGCAAGTAGCTTTGTGGATAGGTAGCTCGGCAAGTAGCTCCGTGGAGGTAACTCGGCTAGTAGTTCCGTGTGTGGTGGACAAAGGTTTCTTTCCATCTAACTTGAAATAACTACACCGATTTAGGAATACTTTTTACTTCTATATTTTTCGGGCAGCGTTTCCTCTTAGTATACTGTTTCCTTAATGACCTAATTCCTATTCCTAACTCTTATTTATACTACTCCTTTTCGTGCCAAAATTTACCCTACGTTTTTCTATTGGCTAAAAGTATTTATCTTAAACATATCTTATGTGGCTATTAGCTTATCTCCCTATCCTATTCTATCATATGCCCTATATTCTGTCCTTATCTAGCTAATGCATTTTTATGTAATTTACTTGCTACAATTATTCCTATCATTCCTATCCTTCCTATCATACCATAAACGATCGCTACCATAATTGCTTACTATAATTGATTATTCCTAGTATTATACTAATTGCCTAACTATCGGGCGCTACACCTCACCCCTTCAAAAATGAAAAGCGTATGCTTTTCATCCCTTAATCAATCTGTAGTGACCGTTACGGCGTTAGACCAGTTCTAACCGTTCGATTCGCGTTAGACCAGTTCTAGCGATCTTCGCCTAGCAGGTAACAAATTATAGCAGATACGCTACCTGTCGCTGTGCACCTCAACCTTCCACTGAATCAAGTTAGGCCATGGTTGCCAACTGCGTTGGCAACCGGAGTGAGAATTAGGGAACTAAGGACATGCGGCCCTTAGCTCGATCTCTTTGCTCGCTGACCGTTATTGAGACAGGACGCAATAAATGTTAATTGATAACTCACACACAAGAGTTATAAGTGGTGACCCCGACGAGTGAAATAAAGTAGCTTGTGTTTGTGCAGTGAAGTGAAAAAGCAGTTATTTTTTGTCTTCTCTACGCCAACTGAGTAGACATACGGCAAACGCTAATCGCCGCGCAAAAAAAATCCTAATACTCGATAGAGTGGATACATTGCGATAGCGGTGACGCCACGTGTAAAAGCCGTGCTCACGATATACACGAGCACACGCTGATACAGCTAGGACGACAGGTTAACGGCCGCGCTCACGTCACACGGGCACACGCTGCTTCAGCTGAACGGCTCTGCATTCACGCGAAATTCTCCGGCAGCAGCAAAGAAAGAACGTACGTTAGTACGTATTCAGCGTACGCTACACACACGCTGACAAAAAGGTACATCCAGCGCACGGATTCTGCACAGCATCGCAGATTCCTCCGGCAACGGCATTTACGAGGTAAGGTACGTAATAAGTGCACGCTACGCACACTTACACACCTCGCAACCTCATGCGCACGGATACGGTACCTCATCGGAAATCCGTCGACGAGCGGCGACCACGAGGTGACTTACGTATTACGTACTAAGTGCACGCTACGCACACCTACACACCAGCGCACGAGGAGAGCTATCATCATCGCATCCTCCGTCGGCGACACCAAGTACCACGAGGCAATTGCATTGTCGTCGCACACACATATCGACACACCTCGGTACATGCGTCGCAGTACGTCCAGTGCATCGCAGTTCAACGAGAGCGAGACGTTTAAGGACAAGGAAGTGATCTACAGGTCGACGATCGGCACGATATGCTACTAGTTCGACGGCGCGGGAGAGCGGTAAACAGCAGCTCACAATGGCAGGGATCGTCACATCATCATCGGAACGGCGGTGTTACCGCTGAAGACCATCTCATCACCATCGGACCGGCGGTGTTACCGCTGAAGACCGTCGCATCATCATCGGAACGGCGGTGTGACCACTGAAGACCATCACAGCATCTTCCAGAAGCGGAACAACCGCTGAACACTATCGCTGCATCTCCCGGCAGCGGAGTAACCGTTGAAACATACGGTTGAGGGAAACATCTACTCGGTGATTCAATAATTGGCGGTGAGCACGTTCCTTTTTATCCTGTTTATATTTTTTTCTCACGCACTTTTCGATCTCGAGATCCAATCATATCATCTTATTATTATATTATAAGAATATTAAGATTAAGATAGTGCTAGGATTAGCAGTTAGATTTTTTATTTTATTTTTATTGTTCAATTTCATTTTCTGGTATATTTTTTTCCATTATCGTATTTCCTTTATATTTTTATTACTCGCCTAAATTTTCATTATATATTTTTTTTGCGTTAAATTTTTATCTTAATTCACATACACATAAAATTTGAATTGTATAACATGTCATTAGAACGGGAGGTTGAGAGGCCTAGTGCCAGCACGGCGCAGAACCCCACATCACTGCCACAGGTGGAGCGCATCGCCACCAAGCTACCCCCATTCTGGGATGATATGCCTGAAATTATGTTTGCTCAGGCGGAGGCTGAGTTTGAGGTATCTCAAATTACAAGGGAGCGTACCCGATACTCGTATCTAATAAGCGCTCTTCCTAAGCAAACCTTAGCGAAAGTGTTGGATGTTATCAAGGCTCCACATGAAAAAACACCATACACTCATTTGAAGGAACAGGTTTTAAGTCGCCTTTCAACCAGAGAGGAGGCCCGACTTTCGAAACTTTTATATCACGTGGAGATGGGTGACAGGTCACCATCCGAGCTTTATCGGCACATGGTGCAGCTCGCAGGTGGTTCGGCTGATAACTCTGCTACACTTATACAAAAGTTGTGGAAATCGAGATTACCAAAATCCATTGAGGTAGCACTCATTGCAGTCGATTCTAAGGACCACGATGAGCAAATGAAAATCGCTGATAGACTCTGGGAATGCACCAATTCAGGTAGCGTTTCTGCAGTTGAATCTAAGCCAAAGCATTTTTCGCACATTTCGCACAAATGATTCACCAAATGGCTGTCAATTCTAATCATCAGCGGAGGGGACGACAGAGAAATCGCTCAAAATCGCGAAATAGGAACAACACACCCTCACAACAGGGAGAACGTCCACTATGTTGGTACCACCACAAATATGGACGGAACGCGAAAAAGTGTTTATGTTTATGTTTATGTTTATGTTGAAAAAATGTTTATGTACCGTGCTCAATTTATTTGTAGCCTTGTTCATAATTGTACAATTAGATTTATCAAAGCTTACTACTATATATGGGCCTATGTATACAGGGTCTAACTTTTTCCTATTCTCGCTTTTTAAATAAACCGCGTCTCCTTGCTTTACATCTAACGGTTTCACATTGACATTTGCACTATCCTGCCTTTTTAATGTTTGCTCAATTAAATTTTTACGTGCTATTTCATTTGACTTTTTCAATTTGTATTTCATTTCGTTATAATATGCATCATAATTGTACACTGGTTCAATATTACTACTCCGTAAATCCTGTGGAAGGTTAGCCTTTTTTCCAAATACCAATTCATACGGAGTATAATTTGTATCTGTGTGAGGTGTTGTGTTGTAGCTGAATTCATACAACTTTACCCGATCATCCCAGTCATCACCATGCTCATTCGTAAATGCTCTTAGATATTCATTTAATGTTCTATGATTTTTTTCCAAAGAACCTATTGTTTGTGGATGATATGCGGTTGCAAAAGTCTGCTTGACCTCGAGTATCTCTGCTATTGTCTTTAAAATTTCGTTATTATATTCAAGGCCTTGGTCGGACTTCATCTCAAGAAATTTTCCGTATTTCCGAATAAAATTGTCTACTATAGCCCTTGCAATTGAGTTCGCTTCTTTATTCTGTGTTGGAGCGAGAACAATGTACCTTGTTAACTAGCACTGCATCGTTACAATGTACCTATAGTTTTTTTGTGTTTTTGGTAATGGGCCCACTGTGTCTATACATACCATTTCAAATGGTTTCATGGGCGTAGTCGTAACTACGCTCTCTTCTTTTGTGTGTCTCATTATTTTATTTTGTTTACATTTTTCGCATCCCTGTACAAAATCCTTAATTTCTTCTTTCATATTTCTCCATTTAAATTTTTCTCGTATTTTTAAATACAATCGATATTGACCAACATGTCCTCCCGAAGGTAACATGTGATAATTTTTCAAAATATTATGTATTTCTTCCTGCTCTGTAACCCATTTTGGCGGAATGTATGCAATGATTTCGAAACCGGAAATGGCTTTATCCGCGATTTCCTTTACGGTTTGTATCGAGTATTGCTTAAATAATGAATCTTGTACAGAAATCGCTACCCTGTTTCGTTTATATTCTTTCACAATTTTGCATACTTGTAGAAGAGCAGACTTGAGTGCCTGGCTTTCATTTACATTGCATTTTATAGATGTGCTTCCCAATTCCTTATTAAAATTATTATTGAGTACTACTATTTTAATTGTGTTAAATTGCTAAATTTAAATTTAGTTACTTCTGAAGGATTTTCAGTTTGCCAAAAAGTAGGTTCTGTTACGGACCTATTTTCTTCTTCTTTCAATAGTTTTCTGTGGGATCTTTAATGTGGTTTGTTTAGTCATTGCTCTAGTGTTTACCATCAACAGAGATTTATTTTTTAGCACCTCCATGTTTTTTTCTTGCATGTCTTTAAGTTGTTGTGAATCAATGACGATTCTTGATAGTGCGTCCGCCCCTGTGTTTGATTTACTTTGAACAAATTCTACTTCGAAGTAAATTCCTCAAGATCCAGCCTCATACGTGTTAATTTTGACGTGGGATTTTTCATATTAAATAGGTAAACCAAAGGTCTGTGATCTGTTGGGATCAGTGGCGGATTAAGAGTATCGGGGGCCCTAGGCGGAAAGACGAGTTGAGGCCCCTGTAAATGGTAAATGTTGTTGTGCCGAGGGGGGGGGGGGCGGGGTAGTGGCTAAACTAAACTTGCTTGCTGTTGGGATATTGAACAGTAAACTTGAAATGCCGTTGGGGGCCTCTTCGATCAACAGTTCAAAAATTTTTGCTGACGGGGTGGGGGGGGGGGGGGGGGGGGGTGCAAATGATTCGCCAGCCTCGGGGCCCCAAAGGCCATCCTACCGGGGCCCTTGTCGCTAGTACTCTGTCCATCCGGCATACTATAGAATGGCGATCTACGGGGCCCCTAAATCGGCGGGGCCCCAGGCGACCTCCTAGTCCGCCTACTGTTAGATCCGCCACTGGTTCGGATTTTAAACTTTCTCCCAAAAATGTATGGTTTAAAATGGTTTACTGCCCAATGCATAGCTGTCAGTTCTTTTTCTATCGTTGGTTTGGATTTTTCCCCTTTTGTAAAACTTTTACTTGCAAAGGCAATTGGTAAATCATAATTATCTTTTATCTAGGATAGAATTGCGCCACATGCAACATCCGATGCATCTGTTGTGATAATAAACTCTTTTTCAAAATCTGGATACTGTAATATATTTGGTGATGCTAAATTCCTTCTGAGAGTATCGAACGCGTACTGACATTCTTTCGACCAGCAGAACATTGACCCTTTCTTTAATAAATTATTTAGTGGATTTGCTATTTCTGCAAAACTACGAATAAACTTACGATAGTAGTTGCAAAAGGCAACAAATCTTCTAACATCATCGGCATTTTTGGGTAAAGGATAGTTTTTAATGGTATCAAACTTAGATTCATCAGGATATATACCTTTATCCGTGATCTTGTGCCCTAAGTAAGTTACACTTCTCTGGAAGAATTTGCATTTTGATGGATTCAGCTTCAAATTGTAACAACGTAGTCTATCAAAAACTTTTCTTAAATTTTCAAGGTGATGTTTTATTTTACAACCTGTTATTATCATCAATATAGACGAAAGCACTCTCTGGGGTCAATCCTGCCATTGCTATGGTTATCATACGCTGAAAGCTATTAGGGCTTATATTCAACCCAAAAGGTAATCTTTTAAATTGATAGTGTCCTGATGATGTTGAAAAAGCTGTATATTTTCTTGATTCTTTGTGCAAAGGGATTTGATGAAACCCGGACATCAGGTCTAAGGTGCTGAAATATTTTGCTCTACCTAATTGGTCCAAAATAGTATCGATTCTAAGCAAAGGGAATTTATCAGGCATATTTTTTTTATTTAGTTGTCTGAAATCAACAACTAACCTCCATTTTTTACTGGTATCTTCGGATTTTTTTGGAACCAAGAGGATAGGCGAATTATATGATGAGACCGAATGTTCTATTATGTCATTTTTGAGCAGCTTATCTACCTGATTTTTTATTTCATTACTTTGAGAATAAATTTGTTTATAATTTGGAATATAACATGGTACATTATCTTTCAACTCTATTCATTGCTCGTAAAAATTGTTAGTAGGTATTTGCTCATCATCAGTGCAAAATACATCACTATATTCAATGTGAATTTTTTTTCTAAATCTGAAATTATATAATTTGGAATATTTTTATACTCTATTTGTTTGAGAATTTCGTTTATTTTAGACTGGCGTTTTAAACTATTTTTGGATATTTTATTTTTAGTTGTGTAGTTCTTAACTGGATCAACCAGAGGTTTGAATGAATTATTGGCGATGAACACATTATTATCAGTAGTGTTTATAAACTTTACATACTGTTTATCGATTGATACCAAGGAGTTGCCGCAAAAAATTCCTGGTTTAATTTCATTTACAAGAACGATTGAATCTTCGGTTAACTTATTAGATTTTACTCTTCGTACTACTTCACTACGTAACGGCAGTATAAAACCATCATCGATACTATCTTCGATTGGGTGACATATTGTTATGCCCTCATAGTTGAAGTTTAAAAGCCAGTGATCATAATCGATTACGCATTTATGTTTTGTGAGAAAATCTCTTCCCAACTTACCGTCTACCTTTATATCTATATCTTTAGGTATGATGTGAAATTTATGATTAACAGACACGTTGCCAAATGATATATTAGTAAACGTGGCTGTTAATGTATTTATAGAATTATTAGTAATACCTGTTAGATTTATTTTATTTTGTTTACAAACTTGTTGTTTTAACTTTATTTTATCCACTTTGAATAATGACACATCTGGTCCAGTATCTAAAATCAGTATGCTTGTTTTATTGGAATCCATTTCAATTTGAACTTTTATGAAATTACTAGCATGGAAATTTATTGCGAATGTTGATACTTTTCCGTACTCTGGAGAGTTTCTTCCAGTGTATCTGGATCCCCTAAAAAATGCTCCTGTTCTTCAGCTTGCGCTGTGTATAGCCTATTAAAATTTGTGTTTGATGCTGGCATTCGCCTTTGACTGGTATGAAAATATATTTTATTTTGAAATCTATTGTTATCGGGTTGATTGTTATTGTACGTGTAACGATTGCCAACCCCTCTATTATGTGTATTTTGCATATATCTACTATTTGTGTTATGGGGAAATTTGCTGCGGAAAAATCTTCGGTTACTATTTATGTGTAGTGTGTAATAGTAATTTCTTCCGAAGGATAATATTTGCATATCATTATTATTTTTTCATTTTCTAACACCTTTTCAAAAGCATCAGAAATACAAGAAAATTTACCCGCTTTTAAAAGGATTCTTGTTTCCTGATTTTTTACTTTTTCAATAAGAGTGTTAACACCTTGTTTTAACGCCATTTCTTTTGCTACCTGCTCGGGTATTTCATGTTGTAAATAAACGTTTTTAAGTTTAGTGCTGAGTAGTTCAACTTCATCACAAAGAGTTTTAGTGTCTCCATGACGAATCGCTTTTAATTGACATATAATTCTGTCGGGGTTTAGTTTTTCTTGACACCTGAACCTAACATCATTTATTAATGACTCAAAATTATCAATGTTAGGCGATTAACCTAATCGTGCCTTTCCTGTTAATCTGGTCTTTAAAAATTTAACCAACATTAGTGTGTTTTTTGGAAAAAGCTCATTTAATAAGTTGGCGGAATCCACAAAATTGTCTAACCCATCCGGGTTGCCATCATATGTGTGTACCAGTGCAGTAGCTGTTTTGATGTCAAAATTGTCCATTTTGCTTTCACTCCAACGACCGAACACGACAACGAGTTTGGCTAAGGTTTTAAATTTAATCCGAATACGGTTTGATTGATGATAGTTTATGTGGGTTCGAATATTACCAAAAATTTCAATGATCTCTTTTAAAATTTGTTTGAGTTCAATGTTGTTTGTTAATGGTTCTATTTCTTGATAACTATTCAGATAGGCCTTAGTTTTTTCAAGTAGGCGGTTTGCAGAGGCACTATAGTGTTCAAGCAGACATCCGCGAAACTTTCTATCACCAGATAATGTTTTTTTCAATTTTTTTAATCTTAGAACATTTTCGTTTATTTTTGATAGCATTGAAAAATGGGAAGTTGGGTAATGTAAAGGAAGTATGTTTTTTTTTGTAATATTGTGAGCAACCAGTGCACGAAATTAAATAAACGTATATTTAATTGAGCAATTACAATAATATCATTAATACATTTCTCTATTCTATTGCCTACCTTGTTCTATTTCCTAACTTACGCTTAGTCCTTACGCCGCTGCCCGCCCGCTTGGCAAAGAGTTACTCATTTTGATGCCTTTCGCTACCCCTGGCCTTAGTTTTAAAGGAATCATGCGACACACTCGCACTCCACTACCCCATCCCGTGGAAAAACGTTCCCACCATCGAGGTGTTGACCAAAATTTCGCTGTGTGCATGAGACACACACTCGCACTCCTCCAGCCCTCCACAGCTGAACGCTCCCACCGTTGCGAAGTTGCGAGAATTTTTGCTCTGAGCGTGAGACCCTGAAGCGCAAGGGATGACACTATGTGCAAAGACGATCATAATTCGATATGGTCAAAATGCGTCGATTGTCGTTTCATTTATCTGGTAATGATGATTTCACTTCATCAAAATTTTAAATGATCACAACTAGGCTGATAACAATATTTGAAATGTAAATCAGAATAAAATCAATTCATTTGAAGTAAAATAAATACCATTATACTCTATTTTGTCCATATGATCAACACTTGTACATAGTGCCATTTACTTTGTGTTCTTCACTCTCGCGCTGTGTTGTGATCGTTCGAAACTCATCGCCAGAACGAATGCAAATTTCATTTGGGAAGGATCGGTGCCGGTAGATGCGAAAATGATTAAATGTGAATAGAAAAGTGGTTAAGTAATTCGTGAAAGATGTCAATGCAGGCGTAAATGCAGTATGCTTTGTTACATGATCTACGGGTAAGTGCATGCATAAGAAGAAGAATCTTCCAAATGATGTTTGTGTTCTAACAATTGTACTGCTTTTAATGTTTGTTTATTCTTCTATTATTTGCCATCACACCTAGCTATTTCATTACGAAAGCACCTGATAACCGATCAAAGAAGGTGAATCGGGCTTACAGAGTCGCCGTTTATATTCAAATATCTTCGTGATCGGTAAGTTTTAAATAGTCCTAGTTTTGTTCACCATTCTAATGCTCGATATATCTTTCATTCCTCAGGCAAACGCATCAAACAGCAAGTGTTTCTCTTCCAACAGCACACGCTATCGGTGGAGAAAGCAGCCAACGTTTCGTTCGTCCAGCACGCACCATCAAGAATTGAAATATTCCCGAATAGCTCTGTGAATAAAAAACTGCACAATTACTGTCCGAATTTCCTGGAATTTTTTGATCGGTCTACGCTCGCGAGAATGGTGGGTCCGTTGAGGAGAAGGAAAGAAAGGGTGGGAGCGAGGATTAACCAAAAACGCGGCATTGGGAATGAGGAGAGGTGTGCTCAGCGCTCACGCTGGGACACTCACGATGCTTGAAATAAAATGTTAACAAGCATCGATTTCAAGCATGCATGTCGCGCGACATTTTGCCAAGCGGGCGATATATTCCCCGCTTGGCAAAGAGTAACTCATTTTGATGCCTCTCGCAACCCCTGGCCTTAACCGTTTGGCAAAATGTCGCGCGACATGCATGCTTGAAATTGATGCTTGTTAACATTTTATTTCAAGCATCCTGCGTGACCCAGTGTGAGCGCTGAGCGCACCTCCCCTCCCATCCGGCAAAATGAGTGTATTTTTTGAGTGATTTGAGTGACGCTGTCGAAATACAGTCGGGGCGACTATGGGCTTCGAACGACGAGATCCGTTCGCCGCGGTTGTCAGAAGGCGCTCACTTGGCGCTCAGTTTTAAAATAACGTACCATTGAGAGCCTGTAAGAAGCGCGTGAAAGAATGAGTTCTACCTGCCGGGGTCGAACGTTCCCGTTTGTATGGAGAGAAATCCGCGAGGTTTTGCGCTGCGGATTTGGAACGAATGTTGGTTTCAATGTAACGTTTTGCTTTAAATTTTGCTTTAAATGATTGAAGTGAATTGAACTTAGAGGTATGAAACATTTTGAAAATGTTTTGTGATCAATTTCCAATGAAATATATTTTCATCAGTTTTGGAAAAAACATATAAAACACATAAAATATATCGGAATATAAATATACATACAAATATCTATAATAATATAGTTATATAAATACAATATGTATAGAGATATATATATCGATATATATATATATATATATATATATATATATATATATATATATATATATATATATATATATATATATATATATATATATATATATATATGTATATAGTCTTTATCCGATATACGCTATCGTACGGAACCGAGCGCAATAGCGTATCTCGAGTATTCGCGTACAGCGGATTTGTATGGAAAAATAGTTTACACTACCAGTTCGAGGGTTGAAAAATATCGTCACAGAGCTTTGCAAAGTTTTTTGTTGTAAAACAGGTATCTTTTGCACCAATTTAATGCAAAATGCAAAAAGATGCGTACTGCGAATTCGCGTATATCGAGTATCGCGTACTGCGAATAATGGTTGTATATATATATATATATATATATATATATATATATATATATATATATATATATATATATATATATATATATAATATATATATATATATATATATATATATATATATATATATATATATATATATATATATATATATATATATATATATATATATATATATATATATATATATATATATATATATATAAATATATAAATATATATATATATATATATATATATATATATATATATATATATATATATATATATATATATATATATATATATATATATATATATATATATATAAATATATATATTTAAAGAAAGTGAGTAAAGCTACCTCATAATTGATAACAAATCATCCAATAATGATGTATCGAATGAAATCCTATACCAACGGCAAAAAAAATCAAAATTCAAAACATAACTATCCTTAAATCGTAGATATAAACGTCTTTAAATGCTTGACAGTTGTATATCATGATTCTCATTCTCTCATGAGCGTCGAACGGATTTCGGCGTTCGAAGCCGGTACTCGCCCCGAGTGTCTCTTCGACGAATGAGTTACACCCTCGCGCGAGCCCTCCCCCTCCCCACCCGTAACGCACGGTGCGCTCTGCAGTTCTCAATGTGTTCTTTCGAGCCATGCTACCAACACATGTAAAGATAGTTGTTTCTTTCGTTTTTCGTTTTCTTTCATGCACTTATTCTAAAACTAAACACAAACACTGTCATTTTTTATTACATTTAACACTTTATTGAAACATAAAGTACACACTAAAGTACACATTTAGAATCCAATGACGTCATACCGGGTCGAGCCAGGCTGCGGGAAACTTGTCGACAATCTGCGTTGACTCTGTTCAGCAAATTCTTACCTGTGGATCCACGCACTGCATGTGCGTCTGTGCACACTGTTTATTCACTGCACACTTCACCAAAACACACCGGCGCACGAGACTTATAACGAAATGCGCATCAATGCACAAACACTGCGCGCGGGACTTTGAACAAAACACGCACAACCATCTCCGGCAAAGCGTCGCGCTGTACTGGTGGTTTTGCACGCGTAGGAGGGGGGGACATACGGAGCGATGGTTCGATGCTGTAGTGTAAGCGAGACAACACGATGTGACGAGCAGCTCCAAGTTGAGCTCGCTGAAAGAAGACACACACACATTCACAGACGGCTCGTCAAAGCACGGTATTTGTATTGGTGTTAGTGTAGCGCGCGTTTAACACAGAATGCGAACTCTCATCGCAGCGCGTTTCTCCCTGCTTCCTCAAGCTTCCTCATACCCCTCGGCCTGAATCACTCAAAATTTGGGGTCTCATTGTTTGCGTGGCTCATTCTCAATGCCGCGTTTTTGGTTAATCCTCGCTCCCACCCTTTCTTTCCTTCTCCTCAATGGACACACCATTCCCATGAGCGTAGGCCGACCAAAAAATTCCAGGAAATTCTTACAGTAAGTGTGCAGTTTTTTATTCACAGTACTGTTTGGCAAAATATCAATTCTTGATGGGGCGTACTGGCGATCAAATCGTTAGCTGCTTGATCCTCCGATGGTGCGTGCTGTTGGAAGAGAAACACTTGCTGTTTGATGCGTTTGCCTGAGGAATGAAAGATATAACGAGCATTAGAATGGTGAACAAAACTAGTACTATTTAAAACTTACCGATCACGAAGATATTTTAAATTAAACGGCGACTCTGTATGCCCTATCGTTCTGCTTTGATCTGTTTTCAGAAGCTTTGGTGATGAAATAGCTACGTGTGATGGCAAATAATAAAAGATTGAACAAACATTAAAAGCAGTACAATTGTTAGAACATAAACATAAGATGGAAGTTTCTTCTTCTTATGCATGCACTTACCCGTAGATCATGTAACAAAGAAAATGCATTTACGCCTGCGTTGACATCTTTCACGATTTACTTAACCACTTTTCTATTATCATTTAATAATTTTCGCTGCATCTACCGGCACCAATCCTCCCCAAATGAAAATTGCATTCGTTCTGGCGATGAGTTTCGAACGATCACAACACAGCGCGAGAGTGAAGAACACAAAGTAAATGGCACTATGTACAAGTGTTGATCATATGGACAAAATAGAGTGTAATGGTATTTATTTTACTTCAAATGAATTGATTTTATTCTGATTTACATTTCAAATATTGTTATCAGCCTAGTTGTGAACATTTAAAATTTTGATGAAGTGAAATCATCATTACCAGATAAATGAAACGACAATCGACGCATTTTGACCATATCGAATTATGATCGTCTTTGCACATAGTGTCATCCCTTGCGCTTCAGGGTCTCACGCTCAGAGCAAAAATTCTCGCAACTTCGCAACGGTGGGAGCGTTCAGCTGTGGAGGGCTGGAGGAGTGCGAGTGTGTGTCTCATGCACACAGCGAAATTTTGGTCAACACCTCGATGGTGGGAACGTTTTTCCACGGGATGGGGTAGTGGAGTGCGAGTGTGTCGCATGATTCCTTTAAAACTAAGGCCAGGGGTAGCGAGAGGCATCAATATGAGTTACTCTTTGCCAAGCGGGGAGGCATTAAAATGAGTTACTCTTTGCCAAGCGGGCGGATTGCAATGAGTTCAGACACACTTAAAACTTCGTTTAACATATTTTATATTCGTTTTTTATTTTTCACTTTCTTTTCTGAAGTACATTCTTTCATACACACATCCTCCCCCAGGTATTTTTCGAAGATTTTTTCTTCTTGAAAACTAAAAAAAACTAACGCACACAACTAAATCCGCGAGAGTGCGAATCGGCAAAGAAAAAAAAACACATACACACACACACACCTCCTCCTCCCCTTGGTGTTTTTCGCAAAGTGATCCCGTAGAAAGTGAACGCAAAAACACACACACAAAGCACGCAGGCAAGCACACACACACCCCCCTCCCCTCCCCCCCCCCCCCCCCTCGTGTTTTCGCAAGGTGATTCCGTAGGAGATCGCGAAACAGCAAAAAACACGCACACAGCCCCGCACGCATGTAAGCACACATACACACACACATACACAGCCACGCACGCATGCAAGCACACATACACACACACATACACCTACCCCTCCCCCTCTCTTGGTGTTTTTCGCAAGGTGATCCTGTAGGATCTCGTTATGCGAAGCGGCAAAAACACACACAGCCACGCACGCAGGCATGCACACACATACACACAGATAGACGCACGAGGGAGCGTAAAGGTTCTGTACGTTGCCGGTCTCCCCCTCCTGTGTTCTCGTTCTCCGAGAAGGCTGATGTGTGCACGTTTGTGCGTGTACCTTTGCTGTCCCTCCTCTCCTTCCTCATCCGTTGACCGTTCGTTGTAAGCTGGAGGATGAGTTCAGCACTGTTGAAGAAATGAAAGTTAAGCATAAGATTACTCTCTCTTTTTTCGTATGCTTTGTGTGTTATCATAACTTACCTTATTGCAAACAAAATCCGGAATGAAGCTCCTCGTTTAGAATTTTCCGCATTCGATCACATCCTCGGCGATGCTCGACGCCATCAGTGGATGAAAGCAGGAAAAGAAACAAAGAAAAGCATCAGTCACCATCAGCATCATCTTACTATCACACTTTTACATCGGTTGATGATTCTTACCTTTTCAAATTCACCAAAACAAACAGCGATGGAACCAAATCCAGAACACCAAAATCACACACGATTTCTGGAGCAAACCGACACACCCTCCCCCTCCAATTGTTTGCCACAGACTGACATGTGTGTGAGCAGCAATGTTCTTGAAGCGGTGAGCAACGGTAAAGCACACACAAGAAGAAGCGAGATGGCTATACGAGTAGCGAATTACGCCGC